>NW_027043353.1:0-144554 GCF_036013475.1 Columba livia | reverse complement strand
AGAAAGAAGTAAGAAGGAATGAAGAAAGAAGTAAGAAAGAAGTTAGAAAGAAGTAAGAAAGAAGTAAGAAAGAAGAAAGAAAGAAGTAAGAAAGAAATAAGAAAGAAGTAAGAAAGAAAGAAGAAAGAAGTAAGAACGAAGTAAGAAAGAAGTAAGAAAGAAGTAAGAAAGAAGTTAGAAAGAAGTAAGAAAGAAGAAAAAAAGAAGTAAGAAAGAAGTAAGAAAGAAGTAAGAAAGAAGTAAGAAAGAAGTAAGAAAGAAAGAAGAAAGAAGTAAGAAAGAAGTAAGAAAGAAGTAAGAAAGAAGTAAGAAAGAATTAAGAAAGAAGTAAGGAAGAAGTAAGAAAGAAGTAAGAAAGAAGTAAGAAAGAAAGAAGAAAGAAGTAAGAGAGAAAGAAGAAAGAAGTAAGAAAGGAAGAAGAAAGAAGTAAGAAAGAAGTAAGAAAGAAGTAAGAAAGGAAGAAGAAATAAAGAAGAATGAAGTAACAAAGAAGTAAGAAAGAACTAAGAAAGAAGTAAGAAGGAATGAAGAAAGAAGTAAGAAAGAAGTTAGAAAGAAGTAAGAAAGAAGTAAGAAAGAAGAAAGAAAGAAGTAAGAAAGAAAGAAGAAAGAAGTAAGAAAGAAAGAAGAAAGAAGTAAGAAAGAAGTAAGAAAGAAGTAAGAAAGAAGTAAGAAAGAATTAAGAAAGAAGTAAGAAAGAAGTAAGAAAGAAGTAAGAAAGAAGTAAGAAAGAAAGAAGAAAGAAGTAAGAAAGAAGTAGGAAAGAAGTAAGAAAGAAGTAAGACAGAAAGAAGAAAGAAGTAAGAAAGGAAGAAGAAAGAAGTAAGAAAGAAGTAAGAAAGAAGTAAGAAAGGAAGAAGAAATAAAGAAGAATGAAGTAACAAAGAAGTAAGAAAGAAGTAAGAAAGAAGTAAGAAGGAATGAAGAAAGAAGTAAGAAAGAAGTTAGAAAGAAGTAAGAAAGAAGTAAGAAAGAAGAAAGAAAGAAGTAAGAAAGAAATAAGAAAGAAGTAAGAAAGAAAGAAGAAAGAAGTAAGAACGAAGTAAGAAAGAAGTAAGAAAGAAGTAAGAAAGAAGTATGAAAGAAGTAAGAAAGAAAGAAGAAAGAAGTAAGAAATAAGTAAGAAAGAATTAAGAAAGAAGTAAGAAAGAAGTAAGAAAGAAGTAAGAAAGAAAGAAATAAGAAAGAAGTAAGAAAGAAGTAAGAAAGAAGTAAGAAAGAAGTAAGAAAGAAGTAAGAAAGAAGTAAGAAAGAAAGAAGAAAGAAGTAAGAAAGAAGTAAGAAAGAAAGAAGTAAGAAAGAAGTAAGAAAGAAGTAAGAAAGAAGTAAGAAAGAAGTAAGAAAGAAAGAAGAAAGAAGTAAGAAAGAAAGAAGAAAGAAGTATGAAAGAAGTAAGAAAGAAGAAAGAAAGAAGTAGGAAAGAAGAAAGAAAGTAGTAAGAAAGAAGTAGGAAAGAAAGAAGAAAGAAGTAAGAAAGAAAGAAGAAAGAAGAAAGAAAGTAAGAAAGAGGTAAGAAAGAAGTAAAAAGTAGTAAGAAAGAAGTAAGAAGGAATGAAGAAAGAAGTAAGAAAGAAGTAAGAAAGAAGTAAGAAAGAAGTAAGAAAGAAGTAAGAAAGAAAGAAGAAAGAAGTAAGAAAGAAGTAAGAAAGAAGAAAGAAAGAAGTAAGAAAGAAGAAAGAAAGAAGTAAGAAAGAAGTATGAAAGAAGTAAGAAAGAAGAAAAAAAGAAGTAAGAAAGAAGTAAGAAAGAAGTAAGAAAGAAGTAAGAAAGAAGTAAGAAAGAAGAAAAAAGAAGTTAGAATGAAGTAAGAAAGAAGTAAGAAAGAAGTAAGAAAGAAGAAAGAAAGAAGTAAGAAAGAATTAAGAAGGAAGTATGAAAGAAAGAAGAAAGAAGTAAGAAAGAAGTAAGAAAGAAGTAAGAAAGAAGAATGAAGAAAGAACTAAGAAAGAAGTAACAAAGAAGTAAGAAAGAAGTAAGAAAGAAAGAAGAAAGAAGTAAGAAAGAAGTAAGAAAGAAGTAAGAAAGAAGTAAGAAAGAAGTAAGAAAGAAGTAAGAAAGAAGTAAGAAAGAAGTAAGAAAGAAAGAAGAAAGAAGTAAGAAAGAAGTAAGAAAGAAGTAAGAAAGAAGTAAGAAAGAAAGAAGAAAGAAGTAAGAAAGAAGTAAGAAAGAAGTAAGAAAGAAGTAAGAAAGAAGAATGAAAGAAGTAAGAAAGAAGTAAGAAAGAAAGAAGAAAGAAGTAAGAAAGAAGTAAGAAAGAAGAAGGAATGAAGAAAGAAGTAAGAAAGAAGTAAGAAAGAAGTAAGAAAGAAGTGAGAAAGAAGTAAGAAAGAAAGAAGAAAGAAAGAAGAAAGAAGTAAGAAAGAAGTAAGAAAGAAGAAAGAAAGAAAAAAGAAAGAAGAAAGAAAAAAGTAAGAAAGAAGTAAGAAAGAAGTAAGAAAGAAAGAAGAAAGAAGTAAGAAAGAAGTAAGAAAGAAGTAAGAAAGAAGTAAGAAAGAAGAAAAAAGAAGTTAGAAAGAAGTAAGAAAGAAGTAGGAAGAAGTAAGAAAGAAAGAAGAAAGAAGTAAGAAAGAAGTATGAAAGAAGTAAGAAAGAAGAAAGAAAGAAGTATGAAAGAAGTAAGAAAGAAGTAAGAAAGAATTAAGAAAGAAGTAAGAAAGAAGTAAGAAAGAAGTAAGAAAGAAAGAAGAAAGAAGTAAGAAAGAAGTAGGAAAGAAGTAAGAAAGAAGTAAGACAGAAAGAAGAAAGAAGTAAGAAAGGAAGAAGAAAGAAGTAAGAAAGAAGTAAGAAAGAAGTAAGAAAGGAAGAAGAAATAAAGAAGAATGAAGTAACAAAGAAGTAAGAAAGAACTAAGAAAGAAGTAAGAAGGAATGAAGAAAGAAGTAAGAAAGAAGTTAGAAAGAAGTAAGAAAGAAGTAAGAAAGAAGAAAGAAAGAAGTAAGAAAGAAATAAGAAAGAAGTAAGAAAGAAAGAAGAAAGAAGTAAGAACGAAGTAAGAAAGAAGTAAGAAAGAAGTAAGAAAGAAGTTAGAAAGAAGTAAGAAAGAAGAAAAAAAGAAGTAAGAAAGAAGTAAGAAAGAAGTAAGAAAGAAGTAAGAAAGAAGTAAGAAAGAAAGAAGAAAGAAGTAAGAAAGAAGTAAGAAAGAAGTAAGAAAGAAGTAAGAAAGAATTAAGAAAGAAGTAAGGAAGAAGTAAGAAAGAAGTAAGAAAGAAGTAAGAAAGAAAGAAGAAAGAAGTAAGAGAGAAAGAAGAAAGAAGTAAGAAAGGAAGAAGAAAGAAGTAAGAAAGAAGTAAGAAAGAAGTAAGAAAGGAAGAAGAAATAAAGAAGAATGAAGTAACAAAGAAGTAAGAAAGAACTAAGAAAGAAGTAAGAAGGAATGAAGAAAGAAGTAAGAAAGAAGTTAGAAAGAAGTAAGAAAGAAGTAAGAAAGAAGAAAGAAAGAAGTAAGAAAGAAAGAAGAAAGAAGTAAGAAAGAAAGAAGAAAGAAGTAAGAAAGAAGTAAGAAAGAAGTAAGAAAGAAGTAAGAAAGAATTAAGAAAGAAGTAAGAAAGAAGTAAGAAAGAAGTAAGAAAGAAGTAAGAAAGAAAGAAGAAAGAAGTAAGAAAGAAGTAGGAAAGAAGTAAGAAAGAAGTAAGACAGAAAGAAGAAAGAAGTAAGAAAGGAAGAAGAAAGAAGTAAGAAAGAAGTAAGAAAGAAGTAAGAAAGGAAGAAGAAATAAAGAAGAATGAAGTAACAAAGAAGTAAGAAAGAAGTAAGAAAGAAGTAAGAAGGAATGAAGAAAGAAGTAAGAAAGAAGTTAGAAAGAAGTAAGAAAGAAGTAAGAAAGAAGAAAGAAAGAAGTAAGAAAGAAATAAGAAAGAAGTAAGAAAGAAAGAAGAAAGAAGTAAGAACGAAGTAAGAAAGAAGTAAGAAAGAAGTAAGAAAGAAGTATGAAAGAAGTAAGAAAGAAAGAAGAAAGAAGTAAGAAATAAGTAAGAAAGAATTAAGAAAGAAGTAAGAAAGAAGTAAGAAAGAAGTAAGAAAGAAAGAAATAAGAAAGAAGTAAGAAAGAAGTAAGAAAGAAGTAAGAAAGAAGTAAGAAAGAAGTAAGAAAGAATTAAGAAAGAAGTAAGAAAGAAAGAAGAAAGAAGTAAGAAAGAAGTAAGAAAGAAAGAAGTAAGAAAGAAGTAAGAAAGAAGTAAGAAAGAAGTAAGAAAGAAGTAAGAAAGAAAGAAGAAAGAAGTAAGAAAGAAAGAAGAAAGAAGTATGAAAGAAGTAAGAAAGAAGAAAGAAAGAAGTAGGAAAGAAGAAAGAAAGTAGTAAGAAAGAAGTAGGAAAGAAAGAAGAAAGAAGTAAGAAAGAAAGAAGAAAGAAGAAAGAAAGTAAGAAAGAGGTAAGAAAGAAGTAAAAAGTAGTAAGAAAGAAGTAAGAAGGAATGAAGAAAGAAGTAAGAAAGAAGTAAGAAAGAAGTAAGAAAGAAGTAAGAAAGAAGTAAGAAAGAAAGAAGAAAGAAGTAAGAAAGAAGTAAGAAAGAAGAAAGAAAGAAGTAAGAAAGAAGAAAGAAAGAAGTAAGAAAGAAGTATGAAAGAAGTAAGAAAGAAGAAAAAAAGAAGTAAGAAAGAAGTAAGAAAGAAGTAAGAAAGAAGTAAGAAAGAAGTAAGAAAGAAGAAAAAAGAAGTTAGAATGAAGTAAGAAAGAAGTAAGAAAGAAGTAAGAAAGAAGAAAGAAAGAAGTAAGAAAGAATTAAGAAGGAAGTATGAAAGAAAGAAGAAAGAAGTAAGAAAGAAGTAAGAAAGAAGTAAGAAAGAAGAATGAAGAAAGAACTAAGAAAGAAGTAACAAAGAAGTAAGAAAGAAGTAAGAAAGAAAGAAGAAAGAAGTAAGAAAGAAGTAAGAAAGAAGTAAGAAAGAAGTAAGAAAGAAGTAAGAAAGAAGTAAGAAAGAAAGAAGAAAGAAGTAAGAAAGAAGTAAGAAAGAAGTAAGAAAGAAGTAAGAAAGAAGAATGAAAGAAGTAAGAAAGAAGTAAGAAAGAAAGAAGAAAGAAGTAAGAAAGAAGTAAGAAAGAAGAAGGAATGAAGAAAGAAGTAAGAAAGAAGTAAGAAAGAAGTAAGAAAGAAGTGAGAAAGAAGTAAGAAAGAAAGAAGAAAGAAAGAAGAAAGAAGTAAGAAAGAAGTAAGAAAGAAGAAAGAAAGAAAAAAGAAAGAAGAAAGAAAAAAGTAAGAAAGAAGTAAGAAAGAAGTAAGAAAGAAAGAAGAAAGAAGTAAGAAAGAAGTAAGAAAGAAGTAAGAAAGAAGTAAGAAAGAAGAAAAAAGAAGTTAGAAAGAAGTAAGAAAGAAGTAGGAAGAAGTAAGAAAGAAAGAAGAAAGAAGTAAGAAAGAAGTATGAAAGAAGTAAGAAAGAAGAAAGAAAGAAGTATGAAAGAAGTAAGAAAGAAGTAAGAAAGAAGTAAGAAAGAAGTAAGAAAGAAGTAAGAAAGATTAAAATAAGTTAGAAAGAAGTAAGAAAGAAGTAAGAAAGAAGTAAGAAATAAGAAAGAAAGAAGTAAGAAAGAAGAAAGAAGTAAGAAAGAAGTAAGAAAGAAGTAAGAAAGAAGTAAGAAAGAAGTAAGAAGGAAGTAAGAAAGAAGTAAGAAAGAAGTAAGAAGGAATGAAGAAAGCAGTATGAAAGAAGTTAGAAAGAAGAAAGAAGTAAGAAAGAAGTAAGAAAGAAGTAAGAAAGAAGTAAGAAAGAAGAAAGAACTAAGAAAGAAGTAAGAAAGAAGTAAGAAAGAAGTAAGAAAGAAGTAAGAAAGAAGTAAGAAAGAAGTAAGAAAGAAAGAGGAAAGAAGTAAGAAAGAAAGAAGAAAGAAGTATGAAAGAAGTAAGAAAGAAGAAAGAAAGAAGTAAGAAAGAAGAAAGAAAGAAGTAAGAAAGAAGTAGGAAAGAAAGAAGAAAGAAGTGAGAAAGAAAGAAGAAAGAAGAAAGAAAGAAGTAAGAAAGAGGTAAGAAAGAAGTAAGAAAGAAGTAAGAAAGAAGTAAGAAGGAATGAAGAAAGAAGTAAGAAAGAAGTAAGAAAGAAGTAAGAAAGAAGTAAGAAAGAAAGAAGAAAGAAGTAAGAAAGAAGTAAGAAAGAAGTAAGAAAGAAGAAAGAAAGAAGTAAGAAAGAAGTAAGAAAGAAGTAAGAAAGAAGTAAGAAAGAAGTAAGAAGAAAGAAGAAAGAAGTAAGAAAGAAGTAAGAAAGAAGTAAGAAAGAAGTAAGAAAGAATTAAGAAAGAAGTAAGAAAGAAGTAAGAAAGAAGTAAGAAAGAAAGAAGAAAGAAGTAAGAAAGAAGTAGGAAAGAAGTAAGAAAGAAGTAAGACAGAAAGAAGAAAGAAGTAAGAAAGGAAGAAGAAAGAAGTAAGAAAGAAGTAAGAAAGAAGTAAGAAAGGAAGAAGAAATAAAGAAGAATGAAGTAACAAAGAAGTAAGAAAGAACTAAGAAAGAAGTAAGAAGGAATGAAGAAAGAAGTAAGAAAGAAGTTAGAAAGAAGTAAGAAAGAAGTAAGAAAGAAGAAAGAAAGAAGTAAGAAAGAAATAAGAAAGAAGTAAGAAAGAAAGAAGAAAGAAGTAAGAACGAAGTAAGAAAGAAGTAAGAAAGAAGTAAGAAAGAAGTTAGAAAGAAGTAAGAAAGAAGAAAAAAAGAAGTAAGAAAGAAGTAAGAAAGAAGTAAGAAAGAAGTAAGAAAGAAAGAAGAAAGAAGTAAGAAAGAAGTAAGAAAGAAGTAAGAAAGAATTAAGAAAGAAGTAAGAAAGAAGTAAGAAAGAAGTAAGAAAGAAGTAAGAAAGAAAGAAGAAAGAAGTAAGACAGAAAGAAGAAAGAAGTAAGAAAGGAAGAAGAAAGAAGTAAGAAAGAAGTAAGAAAGAAGTAAGAAAGGAAGAAGAAATAAAGAAGAATGAAGTAACAAAGAAGTAAGAAAGAACTAAGAAAGAAGTAAGAAGGAATGAAGAAAGAAGTAAGAAAGAAGTTAGAAAGAAGTAAGAAAGAAGTAAGAAAGAAGAAAGAAAGAAGTAAGAAAGAAAGAAGAAAGAAGTAAGAAAGAAAGAAGAAAGAAGTAAGAAAGAAGTAAGAAAGAAGTAAGAAAGAAGTAAGAAAGAATTAAGAAAGAAGTAAGAAAGAAGTAAGAAAGAAGTAAGAAAGAAGTAAGAAAGAAAGAAGAAAGAAGTAAGAAAGAAGTAGGAAAGAAGTAAGAAAGAAGTAAGACAGAAAGAAGAAAGAAGTAAGAAAGGAAGAAGAAAGAAGTAAGAAAGAAGTAAGAAAGAAGTAAGAAAGGAAGATGAAATAAAGAAGAATGAAGTAACAAAGAAGTAAGAAAGAACTAAGAAAGAAGTAAGAAGGAATGAAGAAAGAAGTAAGAAAGAAGTTAGAAAGAAGTAAGAAAGAAGTAAGAAAGAAGAAAGAAAGAAGTAAGAAAGAAATAAGAAAGAAGTAAGAAAGAAAGAAGAAAGAAGTAAGAACGAAGTAAGAAAGAAGTAAGAAAGAAGTAAGAAAGAAGTATGAAAGAAGTAAGAAAGAAGAAAAAAGAAGTAAGAAAGAAGTAAGAAAGAAGTAAGAAAGAAGTAAGAAAGAAGTAAGACAGAAGTAAGAAAGAAAGAAGAAAGAAGTAAGAAAGAAGTAAGAAAGAAAGAAGAAAGATTAAGAAAGAAGTAAGAAAGAAGAAAAAAGAAGTTAGAATGAAGTAAGAAAGAAGTAAGAAAGAAGTAAGAAAGAAGAAAGAAAGAAGTAAGAAAGAATTAAGAAGGAAGTAAGAAAGAAAGAAGAAAGAAGTAAGAAAGAAGTAAGAAAGAAGTAAGAAAGAAGAATGAAGAAAGAACTAAGAAAGAAGTAACAAAGAAGTAAGAAAGAAGTAAGAAAGAAAGAAGAAAGAAGTAAGAAAGAAGTAAGAAAGAAGTAAGAAAGAAGTAAGAAAGAAGTAAGAAAGAAGTAAGAAAGAAGTAAGAAAGAAGTAAGAAAGAAGTAAGAAAGAAAGAAGAAAGAAGTAAGAAAGAAGTAAGAAAGAAGTAAGAAAGAAGTAAGAAAGAAGTAAGAAAGAAGTAAGAAAGAAAGAAGAAAGAAGTAAGAAAGAAGTAAGAAAGAAGTAAGAAAGAAGTAAGAAAGAAGAATGAAAGAAGTAAGAAAGAAGTAAGAAAGAAAGAAGAAAGAAGTAAGAAAGAAGTAAGAAAGAAGTAAGAAAGAAGTAAGAAAGGAGTAAGAAAGAAGTAAGAAAGAAGAATGAAAGAAGTAAGAAAGAAGAAAAAAAGAAGTAAGAAAGAAGTAAGAAAGAAGTAAGAAAGAAGTAAGAAAGAAGTAAGAAAGAAGAATGAAAGAAGTAAGAAAGAAGAAAAAAAGAAGTAAGAAAGAAGTAAGAAAGAAGTAAGAAAGAAGTAAGAACGAAGTAAGAAAGAAGTAAGAAGGAATGAAGAAAGAAGTAAGAAAGAAGTAAGAAAGAAGTAAGAAAGAAGTGAGAAAGAAGTAAGAAAGAAAGAAGAAAGAAAGAAGAAAGAAGTAAGAAAGAAGTAAGAAAGAAGAAAGAAAGAACAAAGAAAGAAGAAAGAAAAAAGTAAGAAAGAAGTAAGAAAGAAGTAAGAAAGAAAGAAGAAAGAAGTAAGAAAGAAGTAAGAAAGAAGTAAGAAAGAAGTAAGAAAGAAGAAAAAAGAAGTTAGAAAGAAGTAAGAAAGAAGTAGGAAGAAGTAAGAAAGAAAGAAGAAAGAAGTAAGAAAGAAGTATGAAAGAAGTAAGAAAGAAGAAAGAAAGAAGTATGAAAGAAGTAAGAAAGGAGTAAGAAAGAAGTAAGAAAGAAGTAAGAAAGAAGTAAGAAGGAAGTAAGAAAGAAGTAAGAAAGAAGTAAGAAGGAATGAAGAAAGCAGTATGAAAGAAGTTAGAAAGAAGAAAGAAGTAAGAAAGAAGTAAGAAAGAAGTAAGAAAGAAGTAAGAAAGAAGAAAGAACTAAGAAAGAAGTAAGAAAGAAGTAAGAAAGAAGTAAGAAAGAAGTAAGAAAGAAGTAAGAAAGAAGTAAGAAAGAAAGAGGAAAGAAGTAAGAAAGAAAGAAGAAAGAAGTATGAAAGAAGTAAGAAAGAAGAAAGAAAGAAGTAAGAAAGAAGAAAGAAAGAAGTAAGAAAGAAGTAGGAAAGAAAGAAGAAAGAAGTGAGAAAGAAAGAAGAAAGAAGAAAGAAAGAAGTAAGAAAGAGGTAAGAAAGAAGTAAGAAAGAAGTAAGAAAGAAGTAAGAATGAATGAAGAAAGAAGTAAGAAAGAAGTAAGAAAGAAGTAAGAAAGAAGTAAGAAAGAAAGAAGAAAGAAGTAAGAAAGAAGTAAGAAAGAAGTAAGAAAGAAGAAAGAAAGAAGTAAGAAAGAAGTAAGAAAGAAGTAAGAAAGAAGTAAGAAAGAAGTAAGAAAGAAAGAAGAAAGAAGTAAGAAAGAAGTTAGAAAGAAGTAAGAAAGAAGTAAGAAAGAATTAAGAAAGAAGTAAGAAAGAAGTAAGAAAGAAGTAAGAAAGAAAGAAGAAAGAAGTAAGAAAGAAGTAGGAAAGAAGTAAGAAAGAAGTAAGACAGAAAGAAGAAAGAAGTAAGAAAGGAAGAAGAAAGAAGTAAGAAAGAAGTAAGAAAGAAGTAAGAAAGGAAGAAGAAATAAAGAAGAATGAAGTAACAAAGAAGTAAGAAAGAACTAAGAAAGAAGTAAGAAGGAATGAAGAAAGAAGTAAGAAAGAAGTTAGAAAGAAGTAAGAAAGAAGTAAGAAAGAAGAAAGAAAGAAGTAAGAAAGAAATAAGAAAGAAGTAAGAAAGAAAGAAGAAAGAAGTAAGAACGAAGTAAGAAAGAAGTAAGAAAGAAGTAAGAAAGAAGTTAGAAAGAAGTAAGAAAGAAGAAAAAAAGAAGTAAGAAAGAAGTAAGAAAGAAGTAAGAAAGAAGTAAGAAAGAAGTAAGAAAGAAAGAAGAAAGAAGTAAGAAAGAAGTAAGAAAGAAGTAAGAAAGAAGTAAGAAAGAATTAAGAAAGAAGTAAGGAAGAAGTAAGAAAGAAGTAAGAAAGAAGTAAGAAAGAAAGAAGAAAGAAGTAAGACAGAAAGAAGAAAGAAGTAAGAAAGGAAGAAGAAAGAAGTAAGAAAGAAGTAAGAAAGAAGTAAGAAAGGAAGAAGAAATAAAGAAGAATGAAGTAACAAAGAAGTAAGAAAGAACTAAGAAAGAAGTAAGAAGGAATGAAGAAAGAAGTAAGAAAGAAGTTAGAAAGAAGTAAGAAAGAAGTAAGAAAGAAGAAAGAAAGAAGTAAGAAAGAAAGAAGAAAGAAGTAAGAAAGAAAGAAGAAAGAAGTAAGAAAGAAGTAAGAAAGAAGTAAGAAAGAAGTAAGAAAGAATTAAGAAAGAAGTAAGAAAGAAGTAAGAAAGAAGTAAGAAAGAAGTAAGAAAGAAAGAAGAAAGAAGTAAGAAAGAAGTAGGAAAGAAGTAAGAAAGAAGTAAGACAGAAAGAAGAAAGAAGTAAGAAAGGAAGAAGAAAGAAGTAAGAAAGAAGTAAGAAAGAAGTAAGAAAGGAAGAAGAAATAAAGAAGAATGAAGTAACAAAGAAGTAAGAAAGAACTAAGAAAGAAGTAAGAAGGAATGAAGAAAGAAGTAAGAAAGAAGTTAGAAAGAAGTAAGAAAGAAGTAAGAAAGAAGAAAGAAAGAAGTAAGAAAGAAATAAGAAAGAAGTAAGAAAGAAAGAAGAAAGAAGTAAGAACGAAGTAAGAAAGAAGTAAGAAAGAAGTAAGAAAGAAGTATGAAAGAAGTAAGAAAGAAGAAAAAAAGAAGTAAGAAAGAAGTAAGAAAGAAGTAAGAAAGAAGTAAGAAAGAAGTAAGACAGAAGTAAGAAAGAAAGAAGAAAGAAGTAAGAAAGAAGTAAGAAAGAAAGAAGAAAGATTAAGAAAGAAGTAAGAAAGAAGAAAAAAGAAGTTAGAATGAAGTAAGAAAGAAGTAAGAAAGAAGTAAGAAAGAAGAAAGAAAGAAGTAAGAAAGAATTAAGAAGGAAGTAAGAAAGAAAGAAGAAAGAAGTAAGAAAGAAGTAAGAAAGAAGTAAGAAAGAAGAATGAAGAAAGAACTAAGAAAGAAGTAAGAAAGAAGTAAGAAAGAAGTAAGAAAGAAAGAAGAAAGAAGTAAGAAAGAAGTAAGAAAGAAGTAAGAAAGAAGTAAGAAAGAAGTAAGAAAGAAGTAAGAAAGAAGTAAGAAAGAAGTAAGAAAGAAGTAAGAAAGAAAGAAGAAAGAAGTAAGAAAGAAGTAAGAAAGAAGTAAGAAAGAAGTATGAAAGAAGTAAGAAAGAAGAAAGAAAGAAGTAGGAAAGAAGAAAGAAAGTAGTAAGAAAGAAGTAGGAAAGAAAGAAGAAAGAAGTAAGAAAGAAAGAAGAAAGAAGAAAGAAAGTAAGAAAGAGGTAAGAAAGAAGTAAAAAGTAGTAAGAAAGAAGTAAGAAGGAATGAAGAAAGAAGTAAGAAAGAAGTAAGAAAGAAGTAAGAAAGAAGTAAGAAAGAAGTAAGAAAGAAAGAAGAAAGAAGTAAGAAAGAAGTAAGAAAGAAGAAAGAAAGAAGTAAGAAAGAAGAAAGAAAGAAGTAAGAAAGAAGTATGAAAGAAGTAAGAAAGAAGAAAAAAAGAAGTAAGAAAGAAGTAAGAAAGAAGTAAGAAAGAAGTAAGAAAGAAGTAAGAAAGAAGAAAAAAGAAGTTAGAATGAAGTAAGAAAGAAGTAAGAAAGAAGTAAGAAAGAAGAAAGAAAGAAGTAAGAAAGAATTAAGAAAGAAGTAAGAAAGAAAGAAGAAAGAAGTAAGAAAGAAGTAAGAAAGAAGTAAGAAAGAAGAATGAAGAAAGAACTAAGAAAGAAGTAACAAAGAAGTAAGAAAGAAGTAAGAAAGAAAGAAGAAAGAAGTAAGAAAGAAGTAAGAAAGAAGTAAGAAAGAAGTAAGAAAGAAGTAAGAAAGAAGTAAGAAAGAAGTAAGAAAGAAGTAAGAAAGAAGTAAGAAAGAAAGAAGAAAGAAGTAAGAAAGAAGTAAGAAAGAAGTAAGAAAGAAGTAAGAAAGAAGTAAGAAAGAAGTAAGAAAGAAAGAAGAAAGAAGTAAGAAAGAAGTAAGAAAGAAGTAAGAAAGAAGTAAGAAAGAAGAATGAAAGAAGTAAGAAAGAAGTAAGAAAGAAAGAAGAAAGAAGTAAGAAAGAAGTAAGAAAGAAGTAAGAAAGAAGTAAGAAAGGAGTAAGAAAGAAGTAAGAAAGAAGAATGAAAGAAGTAAGAAAGAAGAAAAAAAGAAGTAAGAAAGAAGTAAGAAAGAAGTAAGAAAGAAGTAAGAAAGAAGTAAGAAAGAAGTAAGAAAGAAGAATGAAAGAAGTAAGAAAGAAGAAAAAAAGAAGTAAGAAAGAAGTAAGAAAGAAGTAAGAAAGAAGTAAGAACGAAGTAAGAAAGAAGTAAGAAGGAATGAAGAAAGAAGTAAGAAAGAAGTAAGAAAGAAGTAAGAAAGAAGTGAGAAAGAAGTAAGAAAGAAAGAAGAAAGAAAGAAGAAAGAAGTAAGAAAGAAGTAAGAAAGAAGAAAGAAAGAACAAAGAAAGAAGAAAGAAAAAAGTAAGAAAGAAGTAAGAAAGAAGTAAGAAAGAAAGAAGAAAGAAGTAAGAAAGAATTAAGAAAGAAGTAAGAAAGAAGTAAGAAAGAAGAAAAAAGAAGTTAGAAAGAAGTAAGAAAGAAGTAGGAAGAAGTAAGAAAGAAAGAAGAAAGAAGTAAGAAAGAAGTATGAAAGAAGTAAGAAAGAAGAAAGAAAGAAGTATGAAAGAAGTAAGAAAGAAGTAAGAAAGAAGTAAGAAAGAAGTAAGAAAGAAGTAAGAAAGATTAAAATAAGTTAGAAAGAAGTAAGAAAGAAGTAAGAAAGAAGAAAGAAGTAAGAAAGAAAGAAGAAAGAAGAAAGAAAGTAAGAAAGAGGTAAGAAAGAAGTAAAAAGTAGTAAGAAAGAAGTAAGAAGGAATGAAGAAAGAAGTAAGAAAGAAGTAAGAAAGAAGTAAGAAAGAAGTAAGAAAGAAGTAAGAAAGAAAGAAGAAAGAAGTAAGAAAGAAGTAAGAAAGAAAGAAGAAAGAAGTAAGAAAGAAGTAAGAAAGAAGTAAGAAAGAAAGAAGAAAGAAGTAAGAAAGAAGTAAGAAAGAAGTAAGAAAGAAGTAAGAAAGAAGTAAGAAAGAAGTAAGAAAGAAGTAAGAAAGAAGTAAGAAAGAAAGAAGAAAGAAGTAAGAAAGAAGTAAGAAAGAAGTAAGAAAGAAGTAAGAAAGAAGTAAGAAAGAAAGAAGAAAGAAGTAAGAAAGAAGTAAGAAAGAAGTAAGAAAGAAGTAAGAAAGAAGAATGAAAGAAGTTAGAAAGAAGTAAGAAAGAAAGAAGAAAGAAGTAAGAAAGAAGTAAGAAAGAAGTAAGAAAGAAGTAAGAAAGGAGTAAGAAAGAAGTAAGAAAGAAGAATGAAAGAAGTAAGAAAGAAGAAAAAAAGAAGTAAGAAAGAAGTAAGAAAGAAGTAAGAAAGAAGTAAGAAAGAAGTAAGAAAGAAGAATGAAAGAAGTAAGAAAGAAGTAAGAAAGAAGAAAAAAAGAAGTAAGAAAGAAGTAAGAAAGAAGTAAGAAAGAAGTAAGAACGAAGTAAGAAAGAAGTAAGAAGGAATGAAGAAAGAAGTAAGAAAGAAGTAAGAAAGAAGTAAGAAAGAAGTGAGAAAGAAGTAAAAAAGAAAGAAGAAAGAAAGAAGAAAGAAGTAAGAAAGAAGTAAGAAAGAAGAAAGAAAGAACAAAGAAAGAAGAAAGAAAAAAGTAAGAAAGAAGTAAGAAAGAAAGAAGAAAGAAGTAAGAAAGAAGTAAGAAAGAAGTAAGAAAGAAGAAAAAAGAAGTTAGAAAGAAGTAAGAAAGAAGTAGGAAGAAGTAAGAAAGAAAGAAGAAAGAAGTAAGAAAGAAGTATGAAAGAAGTAAGATAGAAGAAAGAAAGAAGTATGAAAGAAGTAAGAAAGAAGTAAGAAAGAAGTAAGAAAGAAGTAAGATAGAAAGAAGAAAGAAGAAACAAAGAAGTAAGAAAGAAAGTAGAAAGAAGTAAGAAAGAAGTAAGAAAGAAGTAAGAAAGATTAAAATAAGTTAGAAAGAAGTAAGAAAGAAGTAAGAAAGAAGTAAGAAATAAGAAAGAAAGAAGTAAGAAAGAAGAAAGAAGTAAGAAAGAAGTAAGAAAGAAGTAAGAAAGATTAAAATAAGTTAGAAAGAAGTAAGAAAGAAGTAAGAAAGAAGTAAGAAATAAGAAAGAAAGAAGTAAGAAAGAAGAAAGAAGTAAGAAAGAAGTAAGAAAGAAGTAAGAAAGAAGTAAGAAAGAAGTAAGAAGGAAGTAAGAAAGAAGTAAGAAAGAAGTAAGAAGGAATGAAGAAAGCAGTATAAAAGAAGTTAGAAAGAAGAAAGAAGTAAGAAAGAAGTAAGAAAGAAGTAAGAAAGAAGTAAGAAGGAATGAAGAAAGAAGTAAGAAAGAACTTAGAAAGAAGTAAGAAAGAAGTAAGAAAGAAGAAAGAAAGAAGTAAGAAAGAAATAAGAAAGAAGTAAGAAAGAAAGAAGAAAGAAGTAAGAACGAAGTAAGAAAGAAGTAAGAAAGAAGTAAGAAAGAAGTTAGAAAGAAGTAAGAAAGAAGAAAAAAAGAAGTAAGAAAGAAGTAAGAAAGAAGTAAGAAAGAAGTAAGAAAGAAGTAAGAAAGAAAGAAGAAAGAAGTAAGAAAGAAGTAAGAAAGAAGTAAGAAAGAAGTAAGAAAGAATTAAGAAAGAAGTAAGGAAGAAGTAAGAAAGAAGTAAGAAAGAAGTAAGAAAGAAAGAAGAAAGAAGTAAGACAGAAAGAAGAAAGAAGTAAGAAAGGAAGAAGAAAGAAGTAAGAAAGAAGTAAGAAAGAAGTAAGAAAGGAAGAAGAAATAAAGAAGAATGAAGTAACAAAGAAGTAAGAAAGAACTAAGAAAGAAGTAAGAAGGAATGAAGAAAGAAGTAAGAAAGAAGTTAGAAAGAAGTAAGAAAGAAGTAAGAAAGAAGAAAGAAAGAAGTAAGAAAGAAAGAAGAAAGAAGTAAGAAAGAAAGAAGAAAGAAGTAAGAAAGAAGTAAGAAAGAAGTAAGAAAGAAGTAAGAAAGAATTAAGAAAGAAGTAAGAAAGAAGTAAGAAAGAAGTAAGAAAGAAGTAAGAAAGAAAGAAGAAAGAAGTAAGAAAGAAGTAGGAAAGAAGTAAGAAAGAAGTAAGACAGAAAGAAGAAAGAAGTAAGAAAGGAAGAAGAAAGAAGTAAGAAAGAAGTAAGAAAGAAGTAAGAAAGGAAGAAGAAATAAAGAAGAATGAAGTAACAAAGAAGTAAGAAAGAACTAAGAAAGAAGTAAGAAGGAATGAAGAAAGAAGTAAGAAAGAAGTTAGAAAGAAGTAAGAAAGAAGTAAGAAAGAAGAAAGAAAGAAGTAAGAAAGAAATAAGAAAGAAGTAAGAAAGAAAGAAGAAAGAAGTAAGAACGAAGTAAGAAAGAAGTAAGAAAGAAGTAAGAAAGAAGTAAGAAAGAAGTAAGAAAGAAAGAAGAAAGAAGTAAGAAAGAAGTAAGAAAGAAAGAAGAAAGATTAAGAAAGAAGTAAGAAAGAAGAAAAAAGAAGTTAGAATGAAGTAAGAAAGAAGTAAGAAAGAAGTAAGAAAGAAGAAAGAAAGAAGTAAGAAAGAATTAAGAAGGAAGTAAGAAAGAAAGAAGAAAGAAGTAAGAAAGAAGTAAGAAAGAAGTAAGAAAGAAGAATGAAGAAAGAACTAAGAAAGAAGTAAGAAAGAAGTAAGAAAGAAGTAAGAAAGAAAGAAGAAAGAAGTAAGAAAGAAGTAAGAAAGAAGTAAGAAAGAAGTAAGAAAGAAGTAAGAAAGAAGTAAGAAAGAAGTAAGAAAGAAGTAAGAAAGAAAGAAGAAAGAAGTAAGAAAGAAGTAAGAAAGAAAGAAGAAAGAAGTAAGAAAGAAGTAAGAAAGAAGTAAGAAAGAAGTAAGAAAGAAAGAAGAAAGAAGTAAGAAAGAAGTAAGAAAGAAGTAAGAAAGAAGTAAGAAAGAAGTAAGAAAGAAGTAAGAAAGAAGTAAGAAAGAAGTAAGAAAGAAAGAAGAAAGAAGTAAGAAAGAAGTAAGAAAGAAGTAAGAAAGAAGTAAGAAAGAAGTAAGAAAGAAAGAAGAAAGAAGTAAGAAAGAAGTAAGAAAGAAGTAAGAAAGAAGTAAGAAAGAAGTAAGAAAGAAGAATGAAAGAAGTAAGAAAGAAGTAAGAAAGAAGAAAAAAAGAAGTAAGAAAGAAGTAAGAAAGAAGTAAGAAAGAAGTAAGAACGAAGTAAGAAAGAAGTAAGAAGGAATGAAGAAAGAAGTAAGAAAGAAGTAAGAAAGAAGTAAGAAAGAAGTGAGAAAGAAGTAAAAAAGAAAGAAGAAAGAAAGAAGTAAGAAAGAAGGAAGATAGAAGAAAGAAAGAAAGAAGAAAGAAAGAAGTAAGAAAGATTAAAATAAGTTAGAAAGAAGTAAGAAAGAAGTAAGAAAGAAGTAAGAAATAAGAAAGAAAGAAGTAAGAAAGAAGAAAGAAGTAAGAAAGAAGTAAGAAAGAAGTAAGAAAGAAGTAAGAAAGAAGTAAGAAGGAAGTAAGAAAGAAGTAAGAAAGAAGTAAGAAGGAATGAAGAAAGCAGTATAAAAGAAGTTAGAAAGAAGAAAGAAGTAAGAAAGAAGTAAGAAAGAAGTAAGAAAGAAGTAAGAAAGAAGTAAGAAAGAAGAAAGAACTAAGAAAGAAGTAACAAAGAAGTAAGAAAGAAGTAAGAAAGAAGTAAGAAAGAAGTAAGAAAGAAAGAGGAAAGAAGTAAGAAAGAAAGAAGAAAGAAGTATGAAAGAAGTAAGAAAGAAGAAAGAAAGAAGTAAGAAAGAAGAAAGAAAGAAGAAAGAAGTAGGAAAGAAAGAAGAAAGAAGTGAGAAAGAAAGAAGAAAGAAGAAAGAAAGAAGTAAGAAAGAGGTAAGAAAGAAGTAAGAAATAAGTAAGAAAGAAGTAAGAAGGAATGAAGAAAGAAGTAAGAAAGAAGTAAGAAAGAAGTAAGAAAGAAGTAAGAAAGAAAAAAGAAAGAAGTAAGAAAGAAGTAAGAAAGAAGTAAGAAAGAAGTAAGAAAGAAGAAAGAAAGAAGTAAGAAAGAAGTAAGAAAGAAGAAAGAAAGAAGTAAGAAAGAAGTAAGAAAGAAAGAAGAAAGAAGTAAGAAAGAAGTAAGAAAGAAGTAAGAAAGAAGTAAGAAAGAATTAAGAAAGAAGTAAGAAAGAAGTAAGAAAGAAGTAAGAAAGAAAGAAGAAAGAAGTAAGAAAGAAGTAGGAAAGAAGTAAGAAAGAAGTAAGAAAGAAGAATGAAAGAAGTAAGAAAGAAGTAAGAAAGAAAGAAGAAAGAAGTAAGAAAGAAGTAAGAAAGAAGTAAGAAAGAAAGAAGAAAGAAGTAAGAAAGAAGTAAGAAAGAAGTAAGAAAGAAGTAAGAAAGAAGAATGAAAGAAGTAAGAAAGAAGTAAGAAAGAAAGAAGAAAGAAGTAAGAAAGAAGTAAGAAAGAAGTAAGAAAGGAGTAAGAAAGAAGTAAGAAAGAAGAATGAAAGAAGTAAGAAAGAAGAAAAAAAGAAGTAAGAAAGAAGTAAGAAAGAAGTAAGAAATAAGTAAGAAAGAAGTAAGAAAGAAGTAAGAAAGAAGAATGAAAGAAGTAAGAAAGAAGAAAAAAAGAAGTAAGAAAGAAGTAAGAAAGAAGTAAGAAAGAAGTAAGAACGAAGTAAGAAAGAAGTAAGAAGGAATGAAGAAAGAAGTAAGAAAGAAGTAAGAAAGAAGTAAGAAAGAAGTAAGAAATAAGAAAGAAAGAAGTAAGAAAGAAGAAAGAAGTAAGAAAGAAGTAAGAAAGAAGTAAGAAAGAAGTAAGAAAGAAGTAAGAAGGAAGTAAGAAAGAAGTAAGAAAGAAGTAAGAAGGAATGAAGAAAGCAGTATGAAAGAAGTTAGAAAGAAGAAAGAAGTAAGAAAGAAGTAAGAAAGAAGTAAGAAAGAAGTAAGAAAGAAGAAAGAACTAAGAAAGAAGTAAGAAAGAAGTAAGAAAGAAGTAAGAAAGAAGTAAGAAAGAAGTAAGAAAGAAGTAAGAAAGAAAGAGGAAAGAAGTAAGAAAGAAAGAAGAAAGAAGTATGAAAGAAGTAAGAAAGAAGAAAGAAAGAAGTAAGAAAGAAGAAAGAAAGAAGTAAGAAAGAAGTAGGAAAGAAAGAAGAAAGAAGTGAGAAAGAAAGAAGAAAGAAGAAAGAAAGAAGTAAGAAAGAGGTAAGAAAGAAGTAAGAAAGAAGTAAGAAAGAAGTAAGAATGAATGAAGAAAGAAGTAAGAAAGAAGTAAGAAAGAAGTAAGAAAGAAGTAAGAAAGAAAGAAGAAAGAAGTAAGAAAGAAGTAAGAAAGAAGTAAGAAAGAAGAAAGAAAGAAGTAAGAAAGAAGTAAGAAAGAAGTAAGAAAGAAGTAAGAAAGAAGTAAGAAAGAAAGAAGAAAGAAGTAAGAAAGAAGTTAGAAAGAAGTAAGAAAGAAGTAAGAAAGAATTAAGAAAGAAGTAAGAAAGAAGTAAGAAAGAAGTAAGAAAGAAAGAAGAAAGAAGTAAGAAAGAAGTAGGAAAGAAGTAAGAAAGAAGTAAGACAGAAAGAAGAAAGAAGTAAGAAAGGAAGAAGAAAGAAGTAAGAAAGAAGTAAGAAAGAAGTAAGAAAGGAAGAAGAAATAAAGAAGAATGAAGTAACAAAGAAGTAAGAAAGAACTAAGAAAGAAGTAAGAAGGAATGAAGAAAGAAGTAAGAAAGAAGTTAGAAAGAAGTAAGAAAGAAGTAAGAAAGAAGAAAGAAAGAAGTAAGAAAGAAATAAGAAAGAAGTAAGAAAGAAAGAAGAAAGAAGTAAGAACGAAGTAAGAAAGAAGTAAGAAAGAAGTAAGAAAGAAGTTAGAAAGAAGTAAGAAAGAAGAAAAAAAGAAGTAAGAAAGAAGTAAGAAAGAAGTAAGAAAGAAGTAAGAAAGAAGTAAGAAAGAAAGAAGAAAGAAGTAAGAAAGAAGTAAGAAAGAAGTAAGAAAGAAGTAAGAAAGAATTAAGAAAGAAGTAAGGAAGAAGTAAGAAAGAAGTAAGAAAGAAGTAAGAAAGAAAGAAGAAAGAAGTAAGACAGAAAGAAGAAAGAAGTAAGAAAGGAAGAAGAAAGAAGTAAGAAAGAAGTAAGAAAGAAGTAAGAAAGGAAGAAGAAATAAAGAAGAATGAAGTAACAAAGAAGTAAGAAAGAACTAAGAAAGAAGTAAGAAGGAATGAAGAAAGAAGTAAGAAAGAAGTTAGAAAGAAGTAAGAAAGAAGTAAGAAAGAAGAAAGAAAGAAGTAAGAAAGAAAGAAGAAAGAAGTAAGAAAGAAAGAAGAAAGAAGTAAGAAAGAAGTAAGAAAGAAGTAAGAAAGAAGTAAGAAAGAATTAAGAAAGAAGTAAGAAAGAAGTAAGAAAGAAGTAAGAAAGAAGTAAGAAAGAAAGAAGAAAGAAGTAAGAAAGAAGTAGGAAAGAAGTAAGAAAGAAGTAAGACAGAAAGAAGAAAGAAGTAAGAAAGGAAGAAGAAAGAAGTAAGAAAGAAGTAAGAAAGAAGTAAGAAAGGAAGAAGAAATAAAGAAGAATGAAGTAACAAAGAAGTAAGAAAGAACTAAGAAAGAAGTAAGAAGGAATGAAGAAAGAAGTAAGAAAGAAGTTAGAAAGAAGTAAGAAAGAAGTAAGAAAGAAGAAAGAAAGAAGTAAGAAAGAAATAAGAAAGAAGTAAGAAAGAAAGAAGAAAGAAGTAAGAACGAAGTAAGAAAGAAGTAAGAAAGAAGTAAGAAAGAAGTATGAAAGAAGTAAGAAAGAAGAAAAAAAGAAGTAAGAAAGAAGTAAGAAAGAAGTAAGAAAGAAGTAAGAAAGAAGTAAGACAGAAGTAAGAAAGAAAGAAGAAAGAAGTAAGAAAGAAGTAAGAAAGAAAGAAGAAAGATTAAGAAAGAAGTAAGAAAGAAGAAAAAAGAAGTTAGAATGAAGTAAGAAAGAAGTAAGAAAGAAGTAAGAAAGAAGAAAGAAAGAAGTAAGAAAGAATTAAGAAGGAAGTAAGAAAGAAAGAAGAAAGAAGTAAGAAAGAAGTAAGAAAGAAGTAAGAAAGAAGAATGAAGAAAGAACTAAGAAAGAAGTAAGAAAGAAGTAAGAAAGAAGTAAGAAAGAAAGAAGAAAGAAGTAAGAAAGAAGTAAGAAAGAAGTAAGAAAGAAGTAAGAAAGAAGTAAGAAAGAAGTAAGAAAGAAGTAAGAAAGAAGTAAGAAAGAAGTAAGAAAGAAGTAAGAAAGAAAGAAGAAAGAAGTAAGAAAGAAGTAAGAAAGAAGTAAGAAAGAAGTATGAAAGAAGTAAGAAAGAAGAAAGAAAGAAGTAGGAAAGAAGAAAGAAAGTAGTAAGAAAGAAGTAGGAAAGAAAGAAGAAAGAAGTAAGAAAGAAAGAAGAAAGAAGAAAGAAAGTAAGAAAGAGGTAAGAAAGAAGTAAAAAGTAGTAAGAAAGAAGTAAGAAGGAATGAAGAAAGAAGTAAGAAAGAAGTAAGAAAGAAGTAAGAAAGAAGTAAGAAAGAAGTAAGAAAGAAAGAAGAAAGAAGTAAGAAAGAAGTAAGAAAGAAGAAAGAAAGAAGTAAGAAAGAAGAAAGAAAGAAGTAAGAAAGAAGTATGAAAGAAGTAAGAAAGAAGAAAAAAAGAAGTAAGAAAGAAGTAAGAAAGAAGTAAGAAAGAAGTAAGAAAGAAGTAAGAAAGAAGAAAAAAGAAGTTAGAATGAAGTAAGAAAGAAGTAAGAAAGAAGTAAGAAAGAAGAAAGAAAGAAGTAAGAAAGAATTAAGAAGGAAGTAAGAAAGAAAGAAGAAAGAAGTAAGAAAGAAGTAAGAAAGAAGTAAGAAAGAAGAATGAAGAAAGAACTAAGAAAGAAGTAACAAAGAAGTAAGAAAGAAGTAAGAAAGAAAGAAGAAAGAAGTAAGAAAGAAGTAAGAAAGAAGTAAGAAAGAAGTAAGAAAGAAGTAAGAAAGAAGTAAGAAAGAAGTAAGAAAGAAGTAAGAAAGAAGTAAGAAAGAAAGAAGAAAGAAGTAAGAAAGAAGTAAGAAAGAAGTAAGAAAGAAGTAAGAAAGAAGTAAGAAAGAAGTAAGAAAGAAAGAAGAAAGAAGTAAGAAAGAAGTAAGAAAGAAGTAAGAAAGAAGTAAGAAAGAAGAATGAAAGAAGTAAGAAAGAAGTAAGAAAGAAAGAAGAAAGAAGTAAGAAAGAAGTAAGAAAGAAGTAAGAAAGAAGTAAGAAAGGAGTAAGAAAGAAGTAAGAAAGAAGAATGAAAGAAGTAAGAAAGAAGAAAAAAAGAAGTAAGAAAGAAGTAAGAAAGAAGTAAGAAAGAAGTAAGAAAGAAGTAAGAAAGAAGAATGAAAGAAGTAAGAAAGAAGAAAAAAAGAAGTAAGAAAGAAGTAAGAAAGAAGTAAGAAAGAAGTAAGAACGAAGTAAGAAAGAAGTAAGAAGGAATGAAGAAAGAAGTAAGAAAGAAGTAAGAAAGAAGTAAGAAAGAAGTGAGAAAGAAGTAAGAAAGAAAGAAGAAAGAAAGAAGAAAGAAGTAAGAAAGAAGTAAGAAAGAAGAAAGAAAGAACAAAGAAAGAAGAAAGAAAAAAGTAAGAAAGAAGTAAGAAAGAAGTAAGAAAGAAAGAAGAAAGAAGTAAGAAAGAATTAAGAAAGAAGTAAGAAAGAAGTAAGAAAGAAGAAAAAAGAAGTTAGAAAGAAGTAAGAAAGAAGTAGGAAGAAGTAAGAAAGAAAGAAGAAAGAAGTAAGAAAGAAGTATGAAAGAAGTAAGAAAGAAGAAAGAAAGAAGTATGAAAGAAGTAAGAAAGAAGTAAGAAAGAAGTAAGAAAGAAGTAAGAAAGAAGTAAGAAAGATTAAAATAAGTTAGAAAGAAGTAAGAAAGAAGTAAGAAAGAAGAAAGAAGTAAGAAAGAAAGAAGAAAGAAGAAAGAAAGTAAGAAAGAGGTAAGAAAGAAGTAAAAAGTAGTAAGAAAGAAGTAAGAAGGAATGAAGAAAGAAGTAAGAAAGAAGTAAGAAAGAAGTAAGAAAGAAGTAAGAAAGAAGTAAGAAAGAAAGAAGAAAGAAGTAAGAAAGAAGTAAGAAAGAAGAAAGAAAGAAGTAAGAAAGAAGAAAGAAAGAAGTAAGAAAGAAGTATGAAAGAAGTAAGAAAGAAGAAAAAAAGAAGTAAGAAAGAAGTAAGAAAGAAGTAAGAAAGAAGTAAGAAAGAAGTAAGAAAGAAGAAAAAAGAAGTTAGAATGAAGTAAGAAAGAAGTAAGAAAGAAGTAAGAAAGAAGTAGGAAAGAAAGAAGAAAGAAGTGAGAAAGAAAGAAGAAAGAAGAAAGAAAGAAGTAAGAAAGAGGTAAGAAAGAAGTAAGAAAGAAGTAAGAAAGAAGTAAGAAGGAATGAAGAAAGAAGTAAGAAAGAAGTAAGAAAGAAGTAAGAAAGAAGTAAGAAAGAAAGAAGAAAGAAGTAAGAAAGAAGTAAGAAAGAAGTAAGAAAGAAGAAAGAAAGAAGTAAGAAAGAAGTAAGAAATAAGTAAGAAAGAAGTAAGAAAGAAGTAAGAAAGAAGAAAGAAGTAAGAAAGAAGTAAGAAAGAAGTAAGAAAGAAGTAAGAAAGAATTAAGAAAGAAGTAAGAAAGAAGTAAGAAAGAAGTAAGAAAGAAAGAAGAAAGAAGTAAGAAAGAAGTAGGAAAGAAGTAAGAAAGAAGTAAGACAGAAAGAAGAAAGAAGTAAGAAAGGAAGAAGAAAGAAGTAAGAAAGAAGTAAGAAAGAAGTAAGAAAGGAAGAAGAAATAAAGAAGAATGAAGTAACAAAGAAGTAAGAAAGAACTAAGAAAGAAGTAAGAAGGAATGAAGAAAGAAGTAAGAAAGAAGTTAGAAAGAAGTAAGAAAGAAGTAAGAAAGAAGAAAGAAAGAAGTAAGAAAGAAATAAGAAATAAGTAAGAAAGAAGTAAGAAAGAAGTAAGAAAGAAGTAAGAAAGAAGAAAGACAGAAGTAAGAAAGAAGTTAGAAAGAAGTAAGAAAGAAGAAAAAAAGAAGTAAGAAAGAAGTAAGAAAGAAGTAAGAAAGAAGTAAGAAAGAAGTAAGAAAGAAAGAAGAAAGAAGTAAGAAAGAAGTAAGAAAGAAGTAAGAAAGAAGTAAGAAAGAATTAAGAAAGAAGTAAGAAAGAAGTAAGAAAGAAGTAAGAAAGAAGTAAGAAAGAAAGAAGAAAGAAGTAAGAAAGAAGTAGGAAAGAAGTAAGAAAGAAGTAAGACAGAAAGAAGAAAGAAGTAAGAAAGGAAGAAGAAAGAAGTAAGAAAGAAGTAAGAAAGAAGTAAGAAAGGAAGAAGAAATAAAGAAGAATGAAGTAACAAAGAAGTAAGAAAGAACTAAGAAAGAAGTAAGAAAGAATGAAGAAAGAAGTAAGAAAGAAGTTAGAAAGAAGTAAGAAAGAAGTAAGAAAGAAGAAAGAAAGAAGTAAGAAAGAAATAAGAAAGAAGTAAGAAAGAAAGAAGAAAGAAGTAAGAACGAAGTAAGAAAGAAGTAAGAAAGAAGTAAGAAAGAAGTAAGAAAGAAGTAAGAAAGAAGTAAGAAAGAAAGAAGAAAGAAGTAAGAAAGAAGTAAGAAAGAAAGAAGAAAGATTAAGAAAGAAGTAAGAAAGAAGAAAAAAGAAGTTAGAATGAAGTAAGAAAGAAGTAAGAAAGAAGTAAGAAAGAAGAAAGAAAGAAGTAAGAAAGAATTAAGAAGGAAGTAAGAAAGAAAGAAGAAAGAAGTAAGAAAGAAGTAAGAAAGAAGTAAGAAAGAAGTAAGAAAGAAAGAAGAAAGAAGTAAGAAAGAAGTAAGAAAGAAAGAAGAAAGAAGTAAGAAAGAAGTAAGAAAGAAGTAAGAAAGAAGTAAGAAAGAAAGAAGAAAGAAGTAAGAAAGAAGTAAGAAAGAAGTAAGAAAGAAGTAAGAAAGAAGTAAGAAAGAAGTAAGAAAGAAGTAAGAAAGAAGTAAGAAAGAAAGAAGAAAGAAGTAAGAAAGAAGTAAGAAAGAAGTAAGAAAGAAGTAAGAAAGAAGTAAGAAAGAAAGAAGAAAGAAGTAAGAAAGAAGTAAGAAAGAAGTAAGAAAGAAGTAAGAAAGAAGAATGAAAGAAGTTAGAAAGAAGTAAGAAAGAAAGAAGAAAGAAGTAAGAAAGAAGTAAGAAAGAAGTAAGAAAGAAGTAAGAAAGGAGTAAGAAAGAAGTAAGAAAGAAGAATGAAAGAAGTAAGAAAGAAGAAAAAAAGAAGTAAGAAAGAAGTAAGAAAGAAGTAAGAAAGAAGTAAGAAAGAAGTAAGAAAGAAGAATGAAAGAAGTAAGAAAGAAGTAAGAAAGAAGAAAAAAAGAAGTAAGAAAGAAGTAAGAAAGAAGTAAGAAAGAAGTAAGAACGAAGTAAGAAGAAGTAAGAAGGAATGAAGAAAGAAGTAAGAAAGAAGTAAGAAAGAAGTAAGAAAGAAGTGAGAAAGAAGTAAAAAGAAAGAAGAAAGAAAGAAGAAAGAAGTAAGAAAGAAGTAAGAAAGAAGAAAGAAAGAACAAAGAAAGAAGAAAGAAAAAAGTAAGAAAGAAGTAAGAAAGAAAGAAGAAAGAAGTAAGAAAGAAGTAAGAAAGAAGTAAGAAAGAAGAAAAAAGAAGTTAGAAAGAAGTAAGAAAGAAGTAGGAAGAAGTAAGAAAGAAAGAAGAAAGAAGTAAGAAAGAAGTATGAAAGAAGTAAGATAGAAGAAAGAAAGAAGTATGAAAGAAGTAAGAAAGAAGTAAGAAAGAAGTAAGAAAGAAGTAAGATAGAAAGAAGAAAGAAGAAACAAAGAAGTAAGAAAGAAAGTAGAAAGAAGTAAGAAAGAAGTAAGAAAGAAGTAAGAAAGATTAAAATAAGTTAGAAAGAAGTAAGAAAGAAGTAAGAAAGAAGTAAGAAATAAGAAAGAAAGAAGTAAGAAAGAAGAAAGAAGTAAGAAAGAAGTAAGAAAGAAGTAAGAAAGAAGTAAGAAAGAAGTAAGAAGGAAGTAAGAAAGAAGTAAGAAAGAAGTAAGAAGGAATGAAGAAAGCAGTATAAAAGAAGTTAGAAAGAAGAAAGAAGTAAGAAAGAAGTAAGAAAGAAGTAAGAAAGAAGTAAGAAAGAAGTAAGAAAGAAGAAAGAACTAAGAAAGAAGTAAGAAAGAAGTAAGAAAGAAGTAAGAAAGAAGTAAGAAAGAAGTAAGAAAGAAAGAGGAAAGAAGTAAGAAAGAAAGAAGAAAGAAGTATGAAAGAAGTAAGAAAGAAGTTAGAAAGAAGTAAGAAAGAAGTAAGAAAGAAGAAAGAAAGAAGTAAGAAAGAAATAAGAAAGAATTACGAAAGAAAGAAGAAAGAAGTAAGAACGAAGTAAGAAAGAAGTAAGAAAGAAGTAAGAAAGAAGTTAGAAAGAAGTAAGAAAGAAGTAAGAAAGAAGTAGGAAAGAAGTAAGAAAGAAGTAAGAAAGAAGTAAGAAATAAGTAAGAAAGAAGTAAGAAAGAAGTAAGAAAGAAGTAAGAAGGAATGAAGTAAGAAGTAAGAAAGAAGTAAGAAAGAAGTAAGAAAGAAGTAAGAAAGGAAGAAGAAAGAAAGAAGAATGAAGTAAGAAAGAAGTAAGAAAGAAGTAAGAAAGAAGAAAGAAAGAATTAAGAAAGAAGAAAGAAAGAAGTAAGAAAGAAGTAAGACAGAAGTAAGAAAGAAGTAAGAAAGAAGTACGAAAGAATTTAGAAAGAAGTAAGAAAGATGTAAGAAAGAAGTAGGAAAGAAGTAAGAAAGAAGTAAGAAAGAAAGAAGAAGGAAGTAAGAAAGAAGTAAGAAAGAAGTAAGAAAGAAAGAAGAAAGAAGTAAGAAAGAAAGAAGAAAGAAGTAAGAAAGAAGTAAGAAAGAAGAATGAAAGAAGTAAGAAAGAAGTAAGAAAGAAAGAAGAAAGAAGTAAGAAAGAAGTAAGAAAGAAGTAAGAAAGAACTAAGAAAGAAGTAAGAAGGAATGAAGAAAGAAGTAAGAAAGAAGTTAGAAAGAAGAAAGAAGTAAGAAAGAAGTAAGAAAGAAGAAAGAAAGAAGTAAGAAAGAAGTATGAAAGAAGTAAGAAAGAAGAAAAAAAGAAGTAAGAAAGAAGTAAGAAAGAAGTAAGAAAGAAGTAAGAAAGAAGTAAGAAAGAAAGAAGAAAGAAGTAAGAAAGAAGTAAGAAAGAAGAAAAAAGAAGTTAGAATGAAGTAAGAAAGAAGTAAGAAAGAAGTAAGAAAGAAGAAAGAAAGAAGTAAGAAAGAATTAAGAAGGAAGTAAGAAAGAAAGAAGAAAGAAGTAAGAAAGAAGTAAGAAAGAAGTAAGAAAGAAGAATGAAGAAAGAACTAAGAAAGAAGTAACAAAGAAGTAAGAAAGAAGTAAGAAAGAAAGAAGAAAGAAGTAAGAAAGAAGTAAGAAAGAAGTAAGAAAGAAGTAAGAAAGAAGTAAGAAAGAAGTAAGAAAGAAGTAAGAAAGAAGTAAGAAAGAAGTAAGAAAGAAAGAAGAAAGAAGTAAGAAAGAAGTAAGAAAGAAGTAAGAAAGAAGTAAGAAAGAAGTAAGAAAGAAAGAAGAAAGAAGTAAGAAAGAAGTAAGAAAGAAGTAAGAAAGAAGTAAGAAAGAAGAATGAAAGAAGTAAGAAAGAAGTAAGAAAGAAAGAAGAAAGAAGTAAGAAAGAAGTAAGAAAGAAGTAAGAAAGAAGTAAGAAAGGAGTAAGAAAGAAGTAAGAAAGAAGAATGAAAGAAGTAAGAAAGAAGAAAAAAAGAAGTAAGAAAGAAGTAAGAAAGAAGTAAGAAAGAAGTAAGAAAGAAGTAAGAAAGAAGTAAGAACGAAGTAAGAAAGAAGTAAGAAGGAATGAAGAAAGAAGTAAGAAAGAAGTAAGAAAGAAGTAAGAAAGAAGTGAGAAAGAATTAAGAAAGAAGAAAGAAAGAAGTAAGAAAGAAGTAAGAAAGAAGTAAGAAAGAAGTAAGAAAGAATTTAGAAAGAAGTAGGAAAGAAGTAACAAAGAAGTAGGAAAGAAGTAAGAAAGAAGTAAGAAAGAAAGAAGAAAGAAGTAAGAAAGAAGTAAGAAAGAAAGAAGAAAGAAGAAAGAAGAAAGAAAGAAGTAAGAAAGAAGTAAGAAAGAAGAAAAAAGAAGTTAGAATGAAGTAAGAAAGAAGTAAGAAAGAAGTAAGAAAGAAGAAAGAAAGAAGTAAGAAAGAAGTAAGAAAGAATTAAGAAAGAAGTAAGAAAGAAAGAAGAAAGAAGTAAGAAAGAAGTAAGAAAGAAGTAAGAAAGAAGTAAGAAAGAAGTAAGAAAGAAGTAAGAAAGAAGTAAGAAAGAAAGAAGAAAGAAGTAACAAAGAAAGAAGAAAGAAGTATGAAAGAAGTAAGAAAGAAGAAAGAAAGAAGTAGGAAAGAAGAAAGAAAGAAGTAAGAAAGAAGTAGGAAAGAAAGAAGAAAGAAGTAAGAAAGAAGTAGGAAAGAAAGAAGAAAGAAGTAAGAAAAAAAGAAGAAAGAAGAAAGAAAGAAGTAAGAAAGAGGTAAGAAAGAAGTAAAAAGAAGTAAGAAAGAAGTAAAAAGGAATGAAGAAAGAAGTAAGAAAGAAGTAAGAAAGAAGGAAGAAAGAAGGAAGAAAGAAGTAAGAAAGAAGAAAGAAAGAAGTAAGAAAGAAGAAAGAAAGAACTAAGAAAGAAGTATGAAAGAAGTAAGAAAGAAGAAAAAAAGAAGTAAGAAAGAAGAAAGAAAGAAGTAAGAAAGAAGTAAGAAAGAAGTAAGAAAGAAGAAAGAAAGAAGAAAGAAGTAAGAAAGAAGTAAGAAAGAAAGAAGAAAGAAGTAAGAAAGAAGTAAGAAAGAAGAAAAAAGAAGTTAGAATGAAGTAAGAAAGAAGTAAGAAAGAAGAAACAAAGAAGTAAGAAAGAATTAAGAAGGAAGTAAGAAAGAAAGAAGAAAGAAGTAAGAAAGAAGTAAGAAAGAAGTAAGAAAGAAGTAAGAAAGAAGTAAGAATGAAGAAAGAACTAAGAAAGAAGTAACAAAGAAGTAAGAAAGAAGTAAGAAAGGAAGAAGAAAGAAGTAAGAAAGAACTAAGAAAGAAGTAAGAAAGAAGTAAGAAAGAAGTAAGAAAGAAGTAAGAAAGAAGTAAGAAAGAAAGAAGAAAGAAGTAAGAAAGAAGTAAGAAAGAAGTAAGAAAGAAGTAAGAAAGAAGAATGAAAGAAGTAAGAAAGAAGTAAGAAAGAAAGAAGAAAGAAGTAAGAAAGAAGTAAGAAAGAAGTAAGAAAGAAGTAAGAAAGAAATAAGAAAGAAGAATGAAAGGAGTAAGAAAGAAGAAAAAAAGAAGTAAGAAAGAAGTAAGAAAGAAGTAAGAAAGAAGTAAGAAAGAAGTAAGAAAGAAGTAAGAAAGAAGTAAGAAAGAAGTAAGAAAGAAGTAAGAAAGAAGTAAGAAAGAAGAATGAAAGAAGTAAGAAAGAAGAAAAAAAGAAGTAAGAAAGAAGTAAGAAAGAAGTAAGAAAGAAGTAAGAACGAAGTAAGAAAGAAGTAAGAAGGAATGAAGAAAGAAGTAAGAAAGAAGTAAGAAAGAAGTAAGAAAGAAGTGAGAAAGAAGTAAGAAAGAAAGAAGAAAGAAAGAAGAAAGAAGTAAGAAAGAAGTAAGAAAGAAGTAAGAAAGAAGAAAGAAAGAACAAAGAAAGAAGAAAGAAAAAAGTAAGAAAGAAGTAAGAAAGAAGTAAGAAAGAAAGAAGAAAGAAGTAAGAAAGAAGTAAGAAAGAAGTGAGAAAGAAGTAAGAAAGAAGAAAAAAGAAGTTAGAAAGAAGTAAGAAAGAAGAAGGAAGAAGTAAGAAAGAAAGAAGAAAGAAGTAAGAAAGAAGTATGAAAGAAGTAAGAAAGAAGAAAGAAAGAAGTATGAAAGAAGTAAGAAAGAAGTAAGAAAGAAGTAAGAAAGAAGTAAGATAGAAAGAAGAAAGAAGAAAGAAAGAAGTAAGAAAGAAAGTAGAAAGAAGTAAGAAAGAAGTAAGGAAGAATTAAGAAAGATTAAAAAAGAAGTTAGAAAGAAGTAAGAAAGAAGTAAGAAAGAAGTAAGAAATAAGAAAGAAAGAAGTAAGAAAGAAGAAAGAAGTAAGAAAGAAGTAAGAAAGAAGTAAGAAAGAAGTAAGAAAGAAGAAAAAAGAAGTTAGAATGAAGTAAGAAAGAAGTAGTAAATAAGTAAGAAAGAAGAAAGAAGCAAGAAATAAGGAAGAAAGAATTAAGAAAGAAGTAAGAAAGAAGTAAGAAAGAAGTAAGAAGGAATGAAGAAAGAAGTAAGAAAGAAGTTAGAAAGAAGAAAGAAGTAAGAAAGAAGTAAGAAAGAAGAAAGAAAGAAGTAAGAAAGAAGTAAGAAAGAAGTAAGAAAGAAGTAAGAAAGAAAGAAGAAAGAAGTAAGAAAGAAGTAAGAAAGAAGAAAAAAGAAGTTAGAATGAAGTAAGAAAGAAGTAGTAAATAAGTAAGAAAGAAGAAAGAAGCAAGAAATAAGGAAGAAAGAATTAAGAAAGAAGTAAGAAAGAAGTAAGAAAGAAGTAAGGAAGAATTAAGAAAGATTAAAAAAGAAGTTAGAAAGAAGTAAGAAAGAAGTAAGAAAGAAGTAAGAAATAAGAAAGAAAGAAGTAAGAAAGAAGAAATAAGTAAGAAAGAAGTAAGAAAGAAGTAAGAAAGAAGTAAGAAGGAAGCAAGAAAGAAGTAAGAAAGAAGTAAGAAGGAATGAAGAAAGAAGTAAGAAAGAAGTTAGAAAGAAGAAAGAAGTAAGAAAGAAGTAAGAAAGAAGAAAGAAAGAAGTAAGAAAGAAGTAAGAAAGAAGTAAGAAAGAAGTAAGAAAGAAAGAAGAAAGAAGTAAGAAAGAAGTAAGAAAGAAGAAAAAAGAAGTTAGAATGAAGTAAGAAAGAAGTAGTAAATAAGTAAGAAAGAAGAAAGAAGCAAGAAATAAGGAAGAAAGAATTAAGAAAGAAGTAAGAAAGAAGTAAGAAAGAAGTAAGAAAGGAAGAAGAAAGAAAGAAGAATGAAGTAAGAAAGAAGTAAGAAAGAAGTAAGAAAGAAGAAAGAAAGAAGAAAGAAGAAAGAAAGAAGTAAGAAAGAAGTAAGAAAGAAGTAAGAAAGAAGTAAGAAAGAATTTAGAAAGAAGAAAGAAAGAAGTAAGAAAGAAGTATGAAAGAAGTAAGAAAGAAGAAAAAAAGAAGTAAGAAAGAAGAAAGAAAGAAGTAAGAAAGAAGTAAGAAAGAAGTAAGAAAGAAGTAAGAAAGAAAGAAGAAAGAAGTAAGAAAGAAGTAAGAAAGAAAGAAGAAAGAAGTAAGAAAGAAGTAAGAAAGAAGAAAAAAGAAGTTAGAATGAAGTAAGAAAGAAGTAAGAAAGAAGAAACAAAGAAGTAAGAAAGAATTAAGAAGGAAGTAAGAAAGAAAGAAGAAAGAAGTAAGAAAGAAGTAAGAAAGAAGTAAGAAAGAAGTAAGAAAGAAGTAAGAATGAAGAAAGAACTAAGAAAGAAGTAACAAAGAAGTAAGAAAGAAGTAAGAAAGGAAGAAGAAAGAAGTAAGAAAGAACTAAGAAAGAAGTAAGAAAGAAGTAAGAAAGAAGTAAGAAAGAAGTAAGAAAGAAGTAAGAAAGAAAGAAGAAAGAAGTAAGAAAGAAGTAAGAAAGAAGTAAGAAAGAAGTAAGAAAGAAGAATGAAAGAAGTAAGAAAGAAGTAAGAAAGAAAGAAGAAAGAAGTAAGAAAGAAGTAAGAAAGAAGTAAGAAAGAAGTAAGAAAGAAATAAGAAAGAAGAATGAAAGGAGTAAGAAAGAAGAAAAAAAGAAGTAAGAAAGAAGTAAGAAAGAAGTAAGAAAGAAGTAAGAAAGAAGTAAGAAAGAAGTAAGAAAGAAGTAAGAAAGAAGTAAGAAAGAAGAATGAAAGAAGTAAGAAAGAAGAAAAAAAGAAGTAAGAAAGAAGTAAGAAAGAAGTAAGAAAGAAGTAAGAAAGAAGTAAGAACGAAGTAAGAAAGAAGTAAGAAGGAATGAAGAAAGAAGTAAGAAAGAAGTAAGAAAGAAGTTTGAAAGAAGTGAGAAAGAAGTAAGAAAGAAAGAAGAAAGAAAGAAGAAAGAAGTAAGAAAGAAGTAAGAAAGAAGTAAGAAAGAAGAAAGAAAGAACAAAGAAAGAAGAAAGAAAAAAGTAAGAAAGAAGTAAGAAAGAAGTAAGAAAGAAAGAAGAAAGAAGTAAGAAAGAAGTAAGAAAGAAGTGAGAAAGAAGTAAGAAAGAAGAAAAAAGAAGTTAGAAAGAAGTAAGAAAGAAGTAGGAAGAAGTAAGAAAGAAAGAAGAAAGAAGTAAGAAAGAAGTATGAAAGAAGTAAGAAAGAAGAAAGAAAGAAGTATGAAAGAAGTAAGAAAGAAGTAAGAAAGAAGTAAGAAAGAAGTAAGATAGAAAGAAGAAAGAAGAAAGAAAGAAGTAAGAAAGAAAGTAGAAAGAAGTAAGAAAGAAGTAAGGAAGAATTAAGAAAGATTAAAAAAGAAGTTAGAAAGAAGTAAGAAAGAAGTAAGAAAGAAGTAAGAAATAAGAAAGAAAGAAGTAAGAAAGAAGAAAGAAGTAAGAAAGAAGTAAGAAAGAAGTAAGAAAGAAGTAAGAAGGAAGCAAGAAAGAAGTAAGAAAGAAGTAAGAAGGAATGAAGAAAGAAGTAAGAAAGAAGTTAGAAAGAAGAAAGAAGTAAGAAAGAAGTAAGAAAGAAGAAAGAAAGAAGTAAGAAAGAAGTAAGAAAGAAGTAAGAAAGAAGTAAGAAAGAAAGAAGAAAGAAGTAAGAAAGAAGTAAGAAAGAAGAAAAAAGAAGTTAGAATGAAGTAAGAAAGAAGTAGTAAATAAGTAAGAAAGAAGAAAGAAGCAAGAAATAAGGAAGAAAGAATTAAGAAAGAAGTAAGAAAGAAGTAAGAAAGAAGTAAGAAAGAAGTAAGAAAGGAAGAAGAAAGAAAGAAGAATGAAGTAAGAAAGAAGTAAGAAAGAAGTAAGAGAGAAGAAAGAAAGAAGAAAGAAGAAAGAAAGAAGTAAGAAAGAAGTAAGAAATAAGTAAGAAAGAAGTAAGAAAGAATTTAGAAAGAAGTAAGAAAGAAGTAAGAAAGAAGTAGGAAAGAAGTAAGAAAGAAGTAAGAAAGAAAGAAGAAAGAAGTAAGAAAGAAGTAAGAAAGAAGTAAGAAAGAAAGAAGAAAGAAGTAAGAAAGAAGAAAGAAAGAAGTAAGAAAGAAGTAAGAAAGAAGAAAAAGAAGTTAGAATGAAGTAAGAAAGAAGTAAGAAAGAAGTAAGAAAGAAGAAAGAAAGAAGTAAGAAAGAAGTAAGAAAGAATTAAGAAAGAAGTAAGAAAGAAAGAAGAAAGAAGTAAGAAAGAAGTAAGAAAGAAGTAAGAAAGAAGTAAGAAAGAAGTAAGAAAGAAGTAAGAAAGAAAGAAGTAAGAAAGAAGTAAGAAAGAAGTAAGAAAGAAGTAAGAAAGAAGTAAGAAATAAAGAAGAAAGAAGAAAGAAAGAAGTAAGAAAGAGGTAAGAAAGAAGTAAAAAGAAGTAAGAAAGAAGTAAGAAAGAAAGAAGAAAGAAGTAAGAAAGAAGTAAGAAAGAAGAAAGAAAGAAGTAAGAAAGAAGAAAGAAAGAAGTAAGAAAGAAGTATGAAAGAAGTAAGAAAGAAGAAAAAAAGAAGTAAGAAAGAAGAAAGAAAGAAGTAAGAAAAAAGTAAGAAAGAAGTAGGAAAGAAGTGAGAAAGAAAGAAGAAAGAAGTAAGAAAGAAGTAAGAAAGAAAGAAGAAAGAAGTAAGAAAGAAGTAAGAAAGAAGAAAAAAGAAGTTAGAATGAAGTAAGAAAGAAGTAAGAAAGAAGAAACAAAGAAGTAAGAAAGAATTAAGAAGGAAGTAAGAAAGAAAGAAGAAAGAAGTAAGAAAGAAGTAAGAAAGAAGTAAGAAAGAAGTAAGAAAGAAGTAAGAATGAAGAAAGAACTAAGAAAGAAGTAACAAAGAAGTAAGAAAGAAGTAAGAAAGGAAGAAGAAAGAAGTAAGAAAGAACTAAGAAAGAAGTAAGAAAGAACTAAGAAAGAAGTAAGAAAGAAGTAAGAAAGAAGTAAGAAAGAAGTAAGAAAGAAGTAAGAAAGAAAGAAGAAAGAAGTAAGAAAGAAGTAAGAAAGAAGTAAGAAAGAAGTAAGAAAGAAGTAAGACATAAGTAAGAAAGAAAGAAGAAAGAAGTAAGAAAGAAGTAAGAAAGAAGTATGAAAGAAGTAAGAAAGAAGAATGAAAGAAGTAAGAAAGAAGTAAGAAAGAAAGAAGAAAGAAGTAAGAAAGAAGTAAGAAAGAAGTAAGAAAGAAGTAAGAAAGAAGTAAGAAAGAAGTAAGAAAGAAGAATGAAAGAAGTAAGAAAGACGAAAAAAAGAAGTAAGAAAGAAGTAAGAAAGAAGTAAGAAAGAAGTAAGAAAGAAAGAAGAAAGAAGTAAGAAAGAAGTAAGAAAGAAGAAAAAAGAAGTTAGAATGAAGTAAGAAAGAAGTAATAAATAAGTAAGAAAGAAGAAAGAAGTAAGAAATAAGGAAGAAAGAATTAAGAAAGAAGTAAGAAAGAAGTAAGAAAGAAGTAAGAAAGAAGAAAGAAAGAAGTAAGAAAGAAGTAAGAAAGAAGTAAGAAAGAAGTAAGAAAGACAGAAGTAAGAAAGAAGTAAGAAAGAAGTAAGAAAGAAAGAAGATAGAAGTAAGAAAGAAAGAAGGAAGAAGTATGAAAGAAGTAAGAAAGAAGAAAGAAAGAAGTAAGAAAGAAGAAAGAAAGAAATAAGAAAGAAGTAGGAAAGAAAGAAGAAAGAAGTAAGAAAGAAAGAAGAAAGAAGAAAGAAAGAAGTAAGGAAGAGGTAAGAAAGAAGTAAGAAAGAAGTAAGAAAGAAGTAAGAAGGAATGAAGAAAGAAGTAAGAAAGAAAGAAGAAAGAAGTAAGAACGAAGTAAGAAAGAAGCAAGAAAGAAGTAAGAAAGAAGAATGAAAGAATTAAGAAAGAAGAAAGAAAGAACTAAAATAGAAGAAAGTTAGAAGTAAGAAAGATGTAAGAAAGAAAGAAGAAAGAAGTAAGAAAGAAGTAAGAAAGAAGTAAGAAAGAAGTAAGAAAGAAGAAAGAAAGAAGTAAGAAAGAAGTAAGAAAGAAGTAAGAAAGAAGTAAGAAAGAAGTAAGAAAGAAAGAAGAAAGAAGTAAGAAAGAAGTAAGAAAGAAGTAAGAAAGAAGTAAGAAAGAAGTAAGAAAGAAGTAAGAAAGAAGTAAGAAAGAAAGAAGAAAGAAGTAAGAAAGAAGTAAGAAAGAAGTAAGAAAGAAGTAAGAAAGAAGAATGAAAGAAGTAAGAAAGAAGTAAGAAAGAAAGAAGAAAGAAGTAAGAAAGAAGTAAGAAAGAAGTAAGAAAGAACTAAGAAAGAAGTAAGAAGGAATGAAGAAAGAAGTAAGAAAGAAGTTAGAAAGGAGAAAGAATAAGAAAGAAGTAAGAAAGAAGAAAGAAAGAAGTAAGAAAGAAGTAAGAAAGAAGTAAGAAAGAAAGAAGAAAGAAGTAAGAACGAAGTAAGAAAGAAGCATGAAAGAAGTAAGAAAGAAGCAAGAAAGTAGTAAGAAAGAAGAAAGAAAGAATTAAGAAAGAAGAAAGAAAGAACTAAAATAGAAGAAAGTTAGAAGTAAGAAAGATGTAAGAAAGAAAGAAGAAAGAAGTAAGAAAGAAGTAAGATAGAAGAAAAAAGAAGTTAGAATGAAGTAAGAAAGAAGTAAGAAAGAAGTAAGAAAGAAGAAAGAAGTAAGAAATAAGGAAGAAAGAATTAAGAAAGAAGTAAGAAAGAAGTAAGAAAGAAGTAAGAAAGAAGAAAGAAAGAAGTAAGAAAGAAGTAAGAAAGAAGTAAGAAAGAAGTAAGAAAGAAAGAAGTAAGAAAGAAGTAAGAAAGAAGTAAGAAAGAAGTAAGAAAGAAGTAAGAAAGAAAGAAGAAAGAAGTAAGAAAGAAAGAAGGAAGAAGTATGAAAGAAGTAAGAAAGAAGAAAGAAAAAGTAAGAAAGAAGAAATAAAGAAATAAGAAAGAAGTAGGAAAGAAAGAAGAAAGAAGTAAGAAAGAAAGAAGAAAGAAGAAAGAAAGAAGTAAGAAAGAGGTAAGAAAGAAGAAAGAAAGAAGTAAGAAAGAATTATGAAAGAAGTAAGAAAGAAGAAAAAAAGAAGTAAGAAAGAAGTAAGAAAGAAGTAAGAAAGAAGTAAGAAAGAAAGAAGAAAGAAGTAAGAAAGAAGTAAGAAAGAAGTAAGAAAGAAGAAAAAAGAAGGTAGAAAGAAGTAAGAAAGAAGTAAGAAAGAAAGAAGAAAGAAGTAAGAACGAGGTAAGAAAGAAGCAAGAAAGAAGTAAGAAAGAAGAAAGAAAGAATTAAGAAAGAAGAAAGAAAGAACTAAAATAGAAGAAAGTTAGAAGTAAGAAAGATGTAAGAAAGAAAGAAGAAAGAAGTAAGAAAGAAGTAAGAAAGAAGTAAGAAAGAAGTAAGAAAGAAGTAAGGAAGAAGTAAGAAAGAAGTAAGAAAGAAGTAAGAAAGAAAGAAGAAAGAAGTAAGAAAGAAGTAAGAAAGAAGTAAGAAAGAAGTAAGAAAGAGAAGAAAGAAGTAAGAAAGAAGAATGAAAGAAGTAAGAAAGAAGTAAGAAAGAAAGAAGAAAGAAGTAAGAAAGAAGTAAGAAAGAAGTAAGAAAGAACTAAGAAAGAAGTAAGAAGGAATGAAGAAAGAAGTAAGAAAGAAGTTAGAAAGGAGAAAGAAGTAAGAAAGAAGTAAGAAAGAAGAAAGAAAGAAGTAAGAAAGAAGTAAGAAAGAAGTAAGAAAGAAAGAAGAAAGAAGTAAGAAAGAAGTAAGAAAGAAAGAAGAAAGAAGTAAGAAAGAAGCAAGAAAGAAGTAAGAAAGAAGTAAGAAAGAAGTAAGAAAGAAGTAAGAAAGACAGAAGTAAGAAAGAAGTAAGAAAGAAGTAAGAAAGAAGTAAGAAAGAAAGAAGAAAGAAGTAAGAAAGAATAAAAAAGAAGAAAGAAAGAAGTAAGGAAGAGGTAAGAAAGAAGTAAGAAAGAAGTAAGAAAGAATTAAGAAGGAATGAAGAAAGAAGTAAGAAAGAAGTAAGAAAGAAGTAAGAAAGAAGTAAGAAAGAAGTAAGAAAGAAAGAAGAAAGAAGTAAGAAAGAAGTAAGAAAGAAGTAAGAAAGAAGTAAGAAAGAAGAAAGAAAGAAGTAAGAAAGAATTATGAAAGAAGTAAGAAAGAAGAAAAAAAGAAGTAAGAAAGAAGTAAGAAAGAAGTATGAAAGAAGTAAGAAAGAAAGAAGAAAGAAAGAACAAAGAAGAAGAAAGAAGTAAGAAAGAAGTAAGAAAGAAGTAAGAAAGAAGTAAGAAAGAAGTAAGAAAGAAAGAAGAAAGAAGTAAGAAAGAAGTAAGAAAGAAGCAAGAAAGAAGTAAGAAAGAAGAAAGAAAGAATGAAGAAAGAAGAAAGAAAGAACTAAAATAGAAGAAAGTTAGAAGTAAGAAAGATGTAAGAAAGAAAGAAGAAAGAAGTAAGAAAGAAGTAAGAAAGAAGAAAAAAGAAGTTAGAATGAAGTAAGAAAGAAGTATGAAAGAAGTAAGAAAGAAGAAAGAAGTAAGAAATAAGGAAGAAAGAATTAAGAAAGAATTAAGAAAGAAGTAAGAAAGAAGTAAGAAAGATGAAAGAAAGAAGTAAGAAAGAAGTAAGAAAGAAGTAAGAAAGAAGTAAGAATGAAAGAAGTAAGAAAGAAGTAAGAAAGAAGTAAGAAAGAAGTAAGAAAGAAAGAAGAAAGAAGTAAGAAAGAAAGAAGGAAGAAGTATGAAAGAAGTAAGAAAGAAGAAAGAAAGAAGTAAGAAAGAAGTAAGAAAGAAGTGAGAAAGAAGTAAGAAAGAAAGAAGAAAGAAAGAAGAAAGAAGTAAGAAAGAAGTAAGAAAGAAGTAAGAAAGAAGAAAGAAAGAACAAAGAAAGAAGAAAGAAAAAAGTAAGAAAGAAGTAAGAAAGAAGTAAGAAAGAAAGAAGAAAGAAGTAAGAAAGAAGTAAGAAAGAAGTGAGAAAGAAGTAAGAAAGAAGAAAAAAGAAGTTAGAAAGAAGTAAGAAAGAAGTAGGAAGAAGTAAGAAAGAAAGAAGAAAGAAGTAAGAAAGAAGTATGAAAGAAGTAAGAAAGAAGAAAGAAGAAAGAAGTAAGAAAGAAGTAAGAAAGAAGTAAGAAAGAAGTAAGAAAGAAGTAAGAAGGAAGCAAGAAAGAAGTAAGAAAGAAGTAAGAAGGAATGAAGAAAGAAGTAAGAAAGAAGTTAGAAAGAAGAAAGAAGTAAGAAAGAAGTAAGAAAGAAAGAAGAAAGAAGTAAGAAAGAAGTAAGAAAGAAGTAAGAAAGAACTAAGAAAGAAGTAAGAAGGAATGAAGAAAGAAGTAAGAAAGAAGTTAGAAAGGAGAAAGAATAAGAAAGAAGTAAGAAAGAAGAAAGAAAGAAGTAAGAAAGAAGTAAGAAAGAAGTAAGAAAGAAGAAAGAAGTAAGAAATAAGGAAGAAAGAATTAAGAAAGAAGTAAGAAAGAAGTAAGAAAGAAGTAAGAAAGAAGAAAGAAAGAAGTAAGAAAGAAGTAAGAAAGAAGTAAGAAAGAAGTAAGAAAGAAAGAAGTAAGAAAGAAGTAAGAAAGAAGTAAGAAAGAAGTAAGAAAGAAGTAAGAAAGAAAGAAGAAAGAAGTAAGAAAGAAAGAAGGAAGAAGTATGAAAGAAGTAAGAAAGAAGAAAGAAAGAAGTAAGAAAGAAGAAATAAAGAAATAAGAAAGAAGTAGGAAAGAAAGAAGAAAGAAGTAAGAAAGAAAGAAGAAAGAAGAAAGAAAGAAGTAAGAAAGAGGTAAGAAAGAAGAAAGAAAGAAGTAAGAAAGAATTATGAAAGAAGTAAGAAAGAAGAAAAAAAGAAGTAAGAAAGAAGTAAGAAAGAAGTAAGAAAGAAGTAAGAAAGAAAGAAGAAAGAAGTAAGAAAGAAGTAAGAAAGAAGTAAGAAAGAAGAAAAAAGAAGGTAGAAAGAAGTAAGAAAGATGTAAGAAAGAAAGAAGAAAGAAGTAAGAAAGAAGTAAGAAAGAAGTAAGAATGAAGTAAGAAAGAAGTAAGAAAGAAGTAAGAAAGAAGTAAGAAAGAAGTAAGAAAGAAAGAAGAAAGAAGTAAGAAAGAAGTAAGAAAGAAGTAAGAAAGAAGTAAGAAAGAAGAAAGAAAGAAGTAAGAAAGAAGAATGAAAGAAGTAAGAAAGAAGTAAGAAAGAAAGAAGAAAGAAGTAAGAAAGAAGTAAGAAAGAAGTAAGAAAGAACTAAGAAAGAAGTAAGAAGGAATGAAGAAAGAAGTAAGAAAGAAGTTAGAAAGGAGAAAGAAGTAAGAAAGAAGTAAGAAAGAAGAAAGAAAGAAGTAAGAAAGAAGTAAGAAAGAAGTAAGAAAGAAAGAAGAAAGAAGTAAGAACGAAGTAAGAAAGAAGCAAGAAAGAAGTAAGAAAGAAGAAAGAAAGAATTAAGAAAGAAGAAATAAAGAACTAAAATAGAAGAAAGTTAGAAGTAAGAAAGATGTAAGAAAGAAAGAAGAAAGAAGTAAGAAAGAAGTAAGAAAGAAGTAAGAAAGAAGTAAGAAAGAAGTAAGAAAGAAGAAAGAAAGAAGTAAGAAAGAAGTAAGAAAGAAGTAAGAAAGAAGTAAGAAAGAAAGAAGAAAGAAGTAAGAAAGAAGTAAGAAAGAAGTAAGAAAGAAGTAAGAAAGAAGTAAGAAAGAAGTAAGAAAGAAAGAAGAAAGAAGTAAGAAAGAAGTAAGAAAGAAGTAAGAAAGAAGTAAGAAAGAAGTAAGAAAGAAGAATGAAAGAAGTAAGAAAGAAGTAAGAAAGAAAGAAGAAAGAAGTAAGAAAGAAGTAAGAAAGAAGTAAGAAAGAACTAAGAAAGAAGTAAGAAGGAATGAAGAAAGAAGTAAGAAAGAAGTTAGAAAGGAGAAAGAATAAGAAAGAAGTAAGAAAGAAGAAAGAAAGAAGTAAGAAAGAAGTAAGAAAGAAGTAAGAAAGAAAGAAGAAAGAAGTAAGAACGAAGTAAGAAAGAAGCAAGAAAGAAGTAAGAAAGAAGAAAGAAAGTAGTAAGAAAGAAGAAAGAAAGAATTAAGAAAGAAGAAAGAAAGAACTAAAATAGAAGAAAGTTAGAAGTAAGAAAGATGTAAGAAAGAAAGAAGAAAGAAGTAAGAAAGAAGTAAGATAGAAGAAAAAAGAAGTTAGAATGAAGTAAGAAAGAAGTAAGAAAGAAGTAAGAAAGAAGAAAGAAGTAAGAAATAAGGAAGAAAGAATTAAGAAAGAAGTAAGAAAGAAGTAAGAAAGAAGTAAGAAAGAAGAAAGAAAGAAGTAAGAAAGAAGTAAGAAAGAAGTAAGAAAGAAGTAAGAAAGAAAGAAGTAAGAAAGAAGTAAGAAAGAAGTAAGAAAGAAGTAAGAAAGAAAGAAGAAAGAAGTAAGAAAGAAAGAAGGAAGAAGTATGAAAGAAGTAAGAAAGAAGAAAGAAAGAAGTAAGAAAGAAGAAATAAAGAAATAAGAAAGAAGTAGGAAAGAAAGAAGAAAGAAGTAAGAAAGAAAGAAGAAAGAAGAAAGAAAGAAGTAAGAAAGAGGTAAGAAAGAAGAAAGAAAGAAGTAAGAAAGAATTATGAAAGAAGTAAGAAAGAAGAAAAAAAGAAGTAAGAAAGAAGTAAGAAAGAAGTAAGAAAGAAGTAAGAAAGAAAGAAGAAAGAAGAAAGAAAGAAGTAAGAAAGAAGTAAGAAATAAGTAAGAAAGAAGTAAGAAAGAAGTAAGAAAGAAGTAAGAAGGAATGAAGAAAGAAGTAAGAAAGAAGTAAGAAAGAAGTAAGAAAGAAGTAAGAAAGAAGTAAGAAAGAAATAAGAAAGGAAGAAGAAAGAAAGAAGAATGAAGTAAGAAAGAAGTAAGAAAGAAGTAAGAAAGAAGAAAGAAAGAATTAAGAAAGAATTAAGAAAGAAGAAAGAAAGAAGTAAGAAAGAAGTAAGGAAGAAGTAAGAAAGAAGTAAGAAAGAATTTAGAAAGAAGTAAGAAAGAAGTAAGAAAGAAGTAGGAAAGAAGTAAGAAAGAAGTAAGAAAGAAAGAAGAAAGAAGTAAGAAAGAAGTAAGACAGAAGTAAGAAAGAAAGAAGAAAGAAGTAAGAAAGAAGAAAGAAAGAAGTAAGAAAGAAGTAAGAAAGAAGAAAAAAGAAGTTAGAATGAAGTAAGAAAGAAGTAAGAAAGAAGTAAGAAAGAAGAAAGAAAGAAGTAAGAAAGAAGTAAGAAAGAATTAAGAAAGAAGTAAGAAAGAAAGAAGAAAGAAGTAAGAAAGAAGTAAGAAAGAAGTAAGAAAGAAGTAAGAAAGAAGTAAGAAAGAAGTAAGAAAGAAAGAAGTAAGAAAGAAGTAAGAAAGAAGTAAGAAATAAGTAAGAAAGAAGTAAGAAAGAAAGAAGAAAGAAGTAACAAAGTAAGAAGAAAGAAGTATGAAAGAAGTAAGAAAGAAGAAAGAAAGAAGTAGGAAAGAAGAAAGAAAGAAGTAAGAAAGAAGTAGGAAAGAAAGAAGAAAGAAGTAAGAAAGAAAGATGAAAGAAGAAAGAAAGAAGTAAGAAAGAGGTAAGAAAGAAGTAAAAAGAAGTAAGAAAGAAGTAAGAAGGAATGAAGAAAGAAGTAAGAAAGAAGTAAGAAAGAAGGAAGAAAGAAGTAAGAAAGAAGTAAGAAAGAAAGAAGAAAGAAGTAAGAAAGAAGTAAGAAAGAAGTAAGAAAGAAGAAAGAAAGAAGTAAGAAAGAAGTATGAAAGAAGTAAGAAAGAAGAAAAAAAGAAGTAAGAAAGAAGTAAGAAAGAAGTAAGAAAGAAGTAAGAAAGAAGTAAGAAAGAAGTAAGAAAGAAAGAAGAAAGAAGTAAGAAAGAAGTAAGAAAGAAAGAAGAAAGAAGTAAGAAAGAAGTAAGAAAGAAGAAAAAAGAAGTTAGAATGAAGTAAGAAAGAAGTAAGAAAGAAGTAAGAAAGAAGAAAGAAAGAAGTAAGAAAGAATTAAGAAGGAAGTAAGAAAGAAAGAAGAAAGAAGTAAGAAAGAAGTAAGAAAGAAGTAAGAAAGATGTAAGAAAGAAGTAAGAATGAAGAAAGAACTAAGAAAGAACTAACAAAGAAGTAAGAAATAAGTAAGAAAGAAAGAAGAAAGAAGTAAGAAAGAAGTAAGAAAGAAGTAAGAAAGAAGTAAGAAAGAAGCAAGAAAGAAGTAAGAAAGAAGTAAGAAAGAAAGAAGAAAGAAGTAAGAAAGAAGTAAGAAAGAAGTAAGAAAGAAGTAAGAAAGAAGTAAGAAATAAGTAAGAAAGAAAGAAGAAAGAAGTAAGAAAGAAGTAAGAAAGAAGTAAGAAAGAAGTAAGAAAGAAGAAAAAAGAAGTTAGAAAGAAGTAGGAAAGAAGTAAGAAAAAAGTAAGAAAGAAGTAAGAAAGAAGTAAGAAAGAAGTAAGAAAGAAGTAAGAAAGAAGTAAGAAAGAAGAAAGAAAGAAGTAAGAAAGAAGAAAAAAAGAAGTAAGAAAGAAGTAAGAAAGAAGTAAGAAAGAAGTAAGAAAGAAGTAAGAAAGAAGTAAGAAAGAAGTAAGAAAGAAGAATGAAAGAAGTAAGAAAGAAGTAAGAAAGAAGTAAGAACGAAGTAAGAAAGAAGTAAGAAGGAATGAAGAAAGAAGTAAGAAAGAAATAAGAAAGAAGTAAGAAAGAAGTGAGAAAGAAGTAAGAAAGAAAGAAGAAAGAAAGAAGAAAGAAGTAAGAAAGAAGTAAGAAAGAAGTAAGAACGAAGAAAGAAAGCACAAAGAAAGAAGAAAAAAAAAAGTAAGAAAGAAGTAAGAAAGAAGTAAGGAAGAAAGAAGAAAGAAGTAAGAAAGAAGTAAGAAAGAAGTAAGAAAGAAGAAAAAAAAAGTAAGAAAGAAGTAAGAAAGAAGTAAGAAAGAAGAAAGAAAGAAGTAAGAAAGAAGTAAGAAAGAAGTAAGAAAGAAGTAAGAAAGACAGAAGTAAGAAAGAAGTAAGAAAGAAGTAAGAAAGAAGTAAGAAAGAAAGAAGAAAGAAGTAAGAAAGAATAAAAAAGAAGAAAGAAAGAAGTAAGGAAGAGGTAAGAAAGAAGTAAGAAAGAAGTAAGAAAGAATTAAGAAGGAATGAAGAAAGAAGTAAGAAAGAAGTAAGAAAGAAGTAAGAAAGAAGTAAGAAAGAAGTAAGAAAGAAAGAAGAAAGAAGTAAGAAAGAAGTAAGAAAGAAGTAAGAAAGAAGTAAGAAAGAAGAAAGAAAGAAGTAAGAAAGAATTATGAAAGAAGTAAGAAAGAAGAAAAAAAGAAGTAAGAAAGAAGTAAGAAAGAAGTAAGAAAGAAGTAAGAAAGAAAGAAGAAAGAAAGAACAAAGAAGAAAGAAAGAAGTAAGAAAGAAGTAAGAAAGAAGTAAGAAAGAAGTAAGAAAGAAAGAAGAAAGAAGTAAGAAAGAAGTAAGAAAGAAGTAAGAAAGAAGTAAGAAAGAAGAAAAAAGAAGTTAGAAAGAAGTAAGAAAGAAGTAGGAAGAAGTAAGAAAGAAAGAAGAAAGAAGTAAGAAAGAAGGTAGAAAGAAGAAAGAAGTAAGAAAGAAGTAAGAAAGAAGAAAGAAGTAAGAAAGAAGTAAGAAAGAAGTAAGAAAGAAGTAAGAAAGAAAGAAGAAAGAAGTAAGAAAGAAGTAAGAAAGAAGAAAAAAGAAGTTAGAATGAAGTAAGAAAGAAGTAATAAATAAGTAAGAAAGAAGAAAGAAGCAAGAAATAAGGAAGAAAGAATTAAGAAAGAAGTAAGAAAGAAGTAAGAAAGAAGTAAGAAAGAAGTAAGAAAGGAAGAAGAAAGAGAGAAGAATGAAGTAAGAAAGAAGTAAGAAAGAAGTAAGAAAGAAGTAGGAAAGAAGTAAGAAAGAAGTAAGAAAGAAAGAAGAAAGAAGTAAGAAAGAAGTAAGAAAGAAGTAAGAAAGAAAGAAGAAATAAGTAATTAAGAAGAAAGAAAGAAGTAAGTAAGAACTAAGAAAGAAGAAAAAAGAAGTTAGAATGAAGTAAGAAAGAAGTAAGAAAGAAGTGAGAAAGAAGAAAGAAAGAAGAAAGAAAGAAGTAATAAAGTATTAAGAAAGAAGTAAGAAAGAAAGAAGAAAGAAGTAAGAAAGAAGTAAGAAAGAAGTAAGAAAGAAGTAAGAAAGAAGTAAGAAAGAAAGAAGTAAGAAAGAAGTAAGAAAGATTTTAGAAAGAAGTAAGAAAGAAGTAAGAAAGAAAGAAGAAAGAAGTAAGAAAGAAAGAAGAAAGAAGTATGAAAGAAGTAAGAAAGAAGAAAGAAAGAAGTAGGAAAGAAGAAAGAAAGAAGTAAGAAAGAAGTAGGAAAGAAAGAAGAAAGAAGTAAGAAAGAAAGAAGAAAGAAGAAAGAAAGAAGTAAGAAAGAGGTAAGAAAGAAGTAAAAAGAAGTAAGAAAGAAGTAAGAAGGAATGAAGAAAGAAGTAAGAAAGAAGTAAGAAGGAATGAAGAAAGAAGTCTGAAAGAAGTAAGAAAGAAGTAAGAAAGAAGTAAGAAAGAAGTAAGAAAGAAAGAAGAAAGAAGTAAGAAAGAAGTAAGAAAGAAAGAAGAAAGAAGTAAGAAAGAAGTAAGAAAGAAGAAAAAAGAAGTTAGAATGAAGTAAGAAAGAAGTAAGAAAGAAGTAAGAAAGAAGAAAGAAAGAAGTAAGAAAGAATTAAGAAGGAAGTAAGAAAGAAAGAAGAAAGAAGTAAGAAAGAAGTAAGAAAGAAGTAAGAAAGAAGTAAGAAAGAAGTAAGAAAGAAGTAAGAAAGAAGTAAGAAAGAAAGAAGAAAGAAGTAAGAAAGAAGTAAGAAAGAAGTATGAAAGAAGTAAGAAAGAAGAATGAAAGAAGTAAGAAAGAAGTAAGAAAGAAAGAAGAAAGAAGTAAGAAAGAAGTAAGAAAGAAGTAAGAAAGAAGTAAGAAAGAAGTAAGAAAGAAGTAAGAAAGAAGTAAGAAAGAAGAATGAAAGAAGTAAGAAAGAAGAAAAAAAGAAGTAAGAAAGAAGTAAGAAAGAAGTAAGAAAGAAGTAAGAAAGAAGTAAGAAAGAAGTAAGAAAGAAGTAAGAAAGAAGAATGAAAGAAGTAAGAAAGAAGTAAGAAAGAAGTAAGAAGGAATGAAGAAAGAAGTAAGAAAGAAGTAAGAAAGAAGTAAGAAAGAAGTAAGAAAGAAAGAAGAAAGAAGTAAGAAAGAAGTAAGAAAGAAGTAAGAAAGAAGAAAAAAGAAGTTAGAAAGAAGTAAGAAAGAAGTAGGAAGAAGTAAGAAAGAAAGAAGAAAGAAGTAAGAAAGAAGTATGAAAGAAGTAAGAAAGAAGAAAGATAGAAGAAAGAAGTAAGAAAGAAGTAAGAAAGAAGTAAGAAAGAAGTAAGAAGGAAGTAAGAAAGAAGTAAGAAAGAAGTAAGAAGGAATGAAGAAAGAAGTAAGAAAGAAGTTAGAAAGAAGAAAGAAGTAAGAAAGAAAGAAGAAAGAAGAAAGAAAGAAGTAAGAAAGAAGTAAGAAAGAAGTAAGAAAGAAGTAAGAAAGAAAGAAGAAAGAAGTAAGAAAGAAGTAAGAAAGAAGAAAAAAGAAGTTAGAATGAAGTAAGAAAGAAGTAATAAATAAGTAAGAAAGAAGAAAGAAGTAAGAAATAAGGAAGAAAGAATTAAGAAAGAAGTAAGAAAGAAGTAAGAAAGAAGTAAGAAAGAAGAAAGAAAGAAGTAAGAAAGAAGTAAGAAAGAAGTAAGAAAGAAGTAAGAAAGACAGAAGTAAGAAAGAAGTAAGAAAGAAGTAAGAAAGAAGTAAGAAAGAAAGAAGAAAGAAGTAAGAAAGAAAGAAAGAAGAAGTATGAAAGAAGTAAGAAAGAAGAAAGAAAGAAGTAAGAAAGAAGAAAGAAAGAAATAAGAAAGAAGTAAGAAAGAAGAAAGAAAGAAATAAGAAAGAAGTAGGAAAGAAAGAAGAAAGAAGTAAGAAAGAATAAAAAAGAAGAAAGAAAGAAGTAAGGAAGAGGTAAGAAAGAAGTAAGAAAGAAGTAAGAAAGAAGTAAGAAGGAATGAAGAAAGAAGTAAGAAAGAAGTAAGAAAGAAGTAAGAAAGAAGTAAGAAAGAAGTAAGAAAGAAAGAAGAAAGAAGTAAGAAAGAAGTAAGAAAGAAGTAAGAAAGAAGTAAGAAAGAAGAAAGAAAGAAGTAAGAAAGAATTATGAAAGAAGTAAGAAAGAAATAAGAAAGAAAGAAGAAAGAAGTAAGAAAGAAGTAAGAAAGAAGTAAGAAAGAAGTAAGAAAGAAGAAAGAAAGAAGTAAGAAAGAATTATGAAAGAAGTAAGAAAGAAGAAAAAAAGAAGTAAGAAAGAAGTAAGAAAGAAGTAAGAAAGAAGTAAGAAAGAAAGAAGAAAGAAGAAAGAAAGAACAAAGAAGAAAGAAAGAAGTAAGAAAGAAGTAAGAAAGAAGTAAGAAAGAAGTAAGAAAGAAAGAAGAAAGAAGTAAGAAAGAAGTAAGAAAGAAGTAAGAAAGAAGTAAGAAAGAAGAAAAAAGAAGTTAGAAAGAAGTAGGAAAGAAGTAAGAAAAAAGTAAGAAAGAAAGAAGAAAGAAGTAAGAAAGAAGTAAGAAAGAAAGAAGAAAGAAGTAAGAAAGAAGTAAGAAAGAAGTAAGAAAGAAGTAAGAAAGAAGAAAGAAAGAAAGAAGTAAGAAAGAATTATGAAAGAAGTAAGAAAGAAGAAAAAAAGAAGTAAGAAAGAAGTAAGAAAGAAGTAAGAAAGAAGTAAGAAAGAAAGAAGAAAGAAGAAAGAAAGAAGTAAGAAAGTAGTAAGAAATAAGTAAGAAATAAGTAAGAAAGAAGTAAGAAAGAAGTAAGAAGGAATGAAGAAAGAAGTAAGAAAGAAGTAAGAAAGAAGTAAGAAAGAAGTAACAAAGGGAGAAGAAAGAAAGAAGAATGAAGTAAGAAAGAAGTAAGAAAGAAGTAATAAAGAAGAAAGAAAGAATTAAGAAAGAAGAAAGAAAGAAGTAAGAAAGAAGTAAGAAAGAAGTAAGAAAGAAGTAAGAAAGACGAAAAAAGAAGTTAGAATGAAGTAAGAAAGAAGTAAGAAAGAAGTAAGAAAGAAGAAAGAAAGAAGTAAGAAAGAAGTAAGAAAGAATTAAGAAAGAAGTAAGAATGAAAGAAGAAAGAAGTAAGAAAGAAGTAAGAAAGAAGTAAGAAAGAAGTAAGAAAGAAGTAAGAAAGAAGTAAGAAAGAAGTAAGAAAGAAAGAAGTAAGAAAGAAGTAAGAAAGAAGTAAGAAAGAAGTAAGAAAGAAGTAAGAAAAAAGTAAGAAAGAAAGAAGAAAGAAGTATGAAAGAAGTAAGAAAGAAGAAAGAAAGAAGTAGGAAAGAAGAAAGAAAGAAGTAAGAAAGAAGTAGGAAAGAAGTAGGAAAGAAAGAAGAAAGAAGTAAGAAAGAAAGAAGAAAGAAGAAAGAAAGAAGTAAGAAAGAAGTGAGAAAGAAGAAAGAAAGAAGAAAGAAAGAAGTAATAAAGTATTAAGAAAGAAGTAAGAAAGAAAGAAGAAAGAAGTAAGAAAGAAGTAAGAAAGAAGTAAGAAAGAAGTAAGAAAGAAAGAAGTAAGAAAGAAGTAAGAAAGATTTTAGAAAGAAGTAAGAAAGAAGTAAGAAAGAAAGAAGAAAGAAGTAAGAAAGAAAGAAGAAAGAAGTATGAAAGAAGTAAGAAAGAAGAAAGAAAGAAGTAGGAAAGAAGAAAGAAAGAAGTAAGAAAGAAGTAGGAAAGAAAGAAGAAAGAAGTAAGAAAGAAAGAAGAAAGAAGAAAGAAAGAAGTAAGAAAGAGGTAAGAAAGAAGTAAAAAGAAGTAAGAAAGAAGTAAGAAGGAATGAAGAAAGAAGTAAGAAAGAAGTAAGAAAGAAGGAAGAAAGAAGTAAGAAGGAAGTAAGAAAGAAAGAAGAAAGAAGTAAGAAAGAAGTAAGAAAGAAGAAAGAAAGAAGAAAGAAGAAAGAAAGAAGTAAGAAAGAAGTATGAAAGAAGTAAGAAAGAAGAAAAAAAGAAGTAAGAAAGAAGTCTGAAAGAAGTAAGAAAGAAGTAAGAAAGAAGTAAGAAAGAAGTAAGAAAGAAAGAAGAAAGAAGTAAGAAAGAAGTAAGAAAGAAAGAAGAAAGAAGTAAGAAAGAAGTAAGAAAGAAGAAAAAAGAAGTTAGAATGAAGTAAGAAAGAAGTAAGAAAGAAGTAAGAAAGAAGAAAGAAAGAAGTAAGAAAGAATTAAGAAGGAAGTAAGAAAGAAAGAAGAAAGAAGTAAGAAAGAAGTAAGAAAGAAGTAAGAAAGAAGTAAGAAAGAAGTAAGAATGAAGAAAGAACTAAGAAAGAACTAACAAAGAAGTAAGAAAGAAGTAAGAAAGAAAGAAGAAAGAAGTAAGAAAGAAGTAAGAAAGAAGTAAGAAAGAAGTAAGAAAGAAGTAAGAAAGAAAGAAGAAAGAAGTAAGAAAGAAGTAAGAAAGAAGTAAGAAAGAAGTAAGAAATAAGTAAGAAAGAAAGAAGAAAGAAGTAAGAAAGAAGTAAGAAAGAAGTATGAAAGAAGTAAGAAAGAAGAATGAAAGAAGTAAGAAAGAAGTAAGAAAGAAAGAAGAAAGAAGTAAGAAAGAAGTAAGAAAGAAGTAAGAAAGAAGTAAGAAAGAAGTAAGAAAGAAGTAAGAAAGAAGTAAGAAAGAAGAATGAAAGAAGTAAGAAAGAAGAAAAAAAGAAGTAAGAAAGAAGTAAGAAAGAAGTAAGAAAGAAGTAAGAAAGAAGTAAGAAAGAAGTAAGAAAGAAGTAAGAAAGAAGAATGAATGAAGTAAGAAAGAAGTAAGAAAGAAGTAAGAAGGAATGAAGAAAGAAGTAAGAAAGAAGTAAGAAAGAAGTAAGAAAGAAGAAAGAAAGCACAAAGAAAGAAGAAAAAAAAAAGTAAGAAAGAAGTAAGAAAGAAGTAAGGAAGAAAGAAGAAAGAAGTAAGAAAGAAGTAAGAAAGAAGTAAGAAAGAAGAAAAAAGAAGTTAGAAAGAAGTAAGAAAGAAGTAGGAAGAAGTAAGAAAGAAAGAAGAAAGAAGTAAGAAAGAAGTATGAAAGAAGTAAGAAAGAAGAAAGAAAGAAGTATGAAAGAAGTAAGAAAGAAGTAAGAAAGAAGTAAGAAAGAAGTAAGATAGAAAGAAGAAAGAATAAAGAATGAAGTAAGAAAGAAGTAAGAAAGAAGTAAGAAATAAGAAAGAAAGAAGTAAGAAAGAAGAAAGATAGAAGAAAGAAGTAAGAAAGAAGTAAGAAAGAAGTAAGAAAGAAGTAAGAAGGAAGTAAGAAAGAAGTAAGAAAGAAGTAAGAAGGAATGAAGAAAGAAGTAAGAAAGAAGTTAGAAAGAAGAAAGAAGTAAGAAAGAAAGAAGAAAGAAGAAAGAAAGAAGTAAGAAAGAAGTAAGAAAGAAGTAAGAAAGAAGTAAGAAAGAAAGAAGAAAGAAAGAAGTAAGAAAGAAGTAAGAAGGAAGTAAGAAAGAAGTAAGAAAGACAGAAGTAAGAAAGAAGTAAGAAAGAAGTAAGAAAGAAGTAAGAAAGAAAGAAGAAAGAAGTAAGAAAGAAAGAAGGAAGAAGTATGAAAGAAGTAAGAAAGAAGAAAGAAAGAAGTAAGAAAGAAGAAAGAAAGAAATAAGAAAGAAGTAAGAAAGAAGAAAGAAAGAAATAAGAAAGAAGTAGGAAAGAAAGAAGAAAGAAGTAAGAAAGAATAAAAAAGAAGAAAGAAAGAAGTAAGGAAGAGGTAAGAAAGAAGTAAGAAAGAAGTAAGAAAGAAGTAAGAAGGAATGAAGAAAGAAGTAAGAAAGAAGTAAGAAAGAAGTAAGAAAGAAGTAAGAAAGAAGTAAGAAAGAAAGAAGAAAGAAGTAAGAAAGAAGTAAGAAAGAAGTAAGAAAGAAGTAAGAAAGAAGAAAGAAAGAAGTAAGAAAGAATTATGAAAGAAGTAAGAAAGAAATAAGAAAGAAAGAAGAAAGAAGTAAGAAAGAAGTAAGAAAGAAGTAAGAAAGAAGTAAGAAAGAAGAAAGAAAGAAGTAAGAAAGAATTATGAAAGAAGTAAGAAAGAAGAAAAAAAGAAGTAAGAAAGAAGTAAGAAAGAAGTAAGAAAGAAGTAAGAAAGAAAGAAGAAAGAAGAAAGAAAGAACAAAGAAGAAAGAAAGAAGTAAGAAAGAAGTAAGAAAGAAGTAAGAAAGAAGTAAGAAAGAAAGAAGAAAGAAGTAAGAAAGAAGTAAGAAAGAAGTAAGAAAGAAGTAAGAAAGAAGAAAAAAGAAGTTAGAAAGAAGTAGGAAAGAAGTAAGAAAAAAGTAAGAAAGAAAGAAGAAAGAAGTAAGAAAGAAGTAAGAAAGAAAGAAGAAAGAAGTAAGAAAGAAGTAAGAAAGAAGTAAGAAAGAAGTAAGAAAGAAGAAAGAAAGAAGTAAGAAAGAATTATGAAAGAAGTAAGAAAGAAGAAAAAAGAAGTAAGAAAGAAGTAAGAAAGAAGTAAGAAAGAAGTAAGAAAGAAAGAAGAAAGAAGAAAGAAAGAAGTAAGAAAGTAGTAAGAAATAAGTAAGAAATAAGTAAGAAAGAAGTAAGAAAGAAGTAAGAAGGAATGAAGAAAGAAGTAAGAAAGAAGTAAGAAAGAAGTAAGAAAGAAGTAACAAAGGGAGAAGAAAGAAAGAAGAATGAAGTAAGAAAGAAGTAAGAAAGAAGTAATAAAGAAGAAAGAAAGAATTAAGAAAGAAGAAAGAAAGAAGTAAGAAAGAAGTAAGAAAGAAGTAAGAAAGAAGTAAGAAAGACGAAAAAAGAAGTTAGAATGAAGTAAGAAAGAAGTAAGAAAGAAGTAAGAAAGAAGAAAGAAAGAAGTAAGAAAGAAGTAAGAAAGAATTAAGAAAGAAGTAAGAATGAAAGAAGAAAGAAGTAAGAAAGAAGTAAGAAAGAAGTAAGAAAGAAGTAAGAAAGAAGTAAGAAAGAAGTAAGAAAGAAGTAAGAAAGAAAGAAGTAAGAAAGAAGTAAGAAAGAAGAAAGAAAGAAGTAGGAAAGAAGAAAGAAAGAAGTAAGAAAGAAGTAGGAAAGAAGTAGGAAAGAAAGAAGAAAGAAGTAAGAAAGAATTATGAAAGAAGTAAGAAAGAAGAAAAAAAGAAGTAAGAAAGAAGTAAGAAAGAAGTAAGAAAGAAGTAAGAAAGAAAGAAGAAAGAAGAAAGAAAGAAGTAAGAAAGTAGTAAGAAATAAGTAAGAAATAAGTAAGAAAGAAGTAAGAAAGAAGTAAGAAGGAATGAAGAAAGAAGTAAGAAAGAAGTAAGAAAGAAGTAAGAAAGAAGTAACAAAGGGAGAAGAAAGAAAGAAGAATGAAGTAAGAAAGAAGTAAGAAAGAAGTAATAAAGAAGAAAGAAAGAATTAAGAAAGAAGAAAGAAAGAAGTAAGAAAGAAGTAAGAAAGAAGTAAGAAAGAAGTAAGAAAGACAAAAAAAGAAGTTAGAATGAAGTAAGAAAGAAGTAAGAAAGAAGTAAGAAAGAAGAAAGAAAGAAGTAAGAAAGAAGTAAGAAAGAATTAAGAAAGAAGTAAGAATGAAAGAAGAAAGAAGTAAGAAAGAAGTAAGAAAGAAGTAAGAAAGAGGTAAGAAAGAAGTAAAATAAGTAAGAAAGAAGTAAGAAGGAATGCAGAAAGAAGTAAGAAAGAAGTAAGAAAGAAGGAAGAAAGAAGTAAGAAAGAAGTAAGAAAGAAGTAAGAAAGAAGTAAGAAAGAAGTAAGAAAGAAGTAAGAAAGAAAGAAGAAAGAAGTAAGAAAGAAGTAAGAAAGAAGAAAAAAGAAGTTAGAATGAAGTAAGAAAGAAGTAAGAAAGAAGTAAGAAAGAAGAAAGAAAGAAGTAAGAAAGAATTAAGAAGGAAGTAAGAAAGAAAGAAGAAAGAAGTAAGAAAGAAGTAAGAAAGAAGTAAGAAAGAAGTAAGAAAGAAGTAAGGACTAAGAAAGAAGTAACAAAGAAGTAAGAAAGAAGTAAGAAAGAAGTAAGAAAGAAGTAAGAAAGAAGTAAGAAAGAAAGAGGAAAGAAGTAAGAAAGAAAGAAGAAAGAAGTATGAAAGAAGGAAGAAAGAAGAAAGAAAGAAGTAAGAAAGAAGAAAGAAAGAAGTAAGAAAGAAGTAAGAAAGAAGAAAGAAAGAAGTAAGAAAGAAGTAAGAAAGAATTAAGAAAGAAGTACGAAAGAAGTAAGAAAGAAGTAAGAAAGAAGTAAGAAAGAAGTAAGAAAGAAGTAAGAAAGAAAGAAGAAAGAAGTAAGAACGAAGTAAGAAAGAAGCAAGAAAGAAGTAAGAAAGAAGAAAGAAAGAATGAAGTAAGAAGAAAGAAAGAACTAAAATAGAAGAAAGTTAGAAGTAAGAAAGATGTAAGAAAGAAAGAAGAAAGAAGTAAGAAAGAAGTAAGAAAGAAGAAAAAAGAAGTTAGAATGAAGTAAGAAAGAAGTAAGAAAGAAGTAAGAAAGAAGAAAGAAGTAAGAAATAAGGAAGAAAGAATTAAGAAAGAAGTAAGAAAGAAGTAAGAAAGAAGTAAGAAAGAAGAAAGAAAGAAGTAAGAAAGAAGTAAGAAAGAAGTAAGAAAGAAGTAAGAAAGAAAGAAGTAAGAAAGAAGAAAGAAAGAAGTAAGAAAGAAGTAAGAAAGAAGTTAGAAAGAAGTAAGAAAGAAAGAAGTAAGAAAGAAGTAAGAAAGAAGTAAGAAAGAAGTAAGAAAGAAAGAAGAAAGAAGTAAGAAAGAAAGAAGGAAGAAGTATGAAAGAAGTAAGAAAGAAGAAAGAAAGAAATAAGAAAGAAGTAGGAAAGAAAGAAGAAAGAAGTAAGAAAGAAAGAAGAAAGAAGAAAGAAAGAAGTAAGAAAGAGGTAAGAAAGAAGAAAGAAAGAAGTAAGAAAGAAGTAAGAAAGAAGTAAGAAAGAAAGAAGAAAGAAGTAAGAACGAAGTAAGAAAGAAGCAAGAAAGAAGTAAGAAAGAAGAAAGAAAGAATTAAGAAAGAAGAAAGAAGGAACTAAAATAGAAGAAAGTTAGAAGTAAGAAAGATGTAAGAAAGAAAGAAGAAAGAAGTAAGAAAGAAGTAAGAAAGAAGAAAAAAGAAGTTAGAATGAAGTAAGAAAGAAGTAAGAAAGAAGTAAGAAAGAAGAAAGAAGTAAGAAATAAGGAAGAAAGAATTAAGAAAGAAGTAAGAAAGAAGTAAGAAAGAAGTAAGAAAGAAGAAAGAAAGAAGTAAGAAAGAAGTAAGAAAGAAGTAAGAAAGAAGTAAGAAAGAAAGAAGTAAGAAAGAAGAAAGAAAGAAGTAAGAAATAAGTAAGAAAGAAGTAAGAAAGAAGTAAGAAAGAAAGAAGTAAGAAAGAAGTAAGAAAGAAGTAAGAAAGAAGTAAGAAAGAAAGAAGAAAGAAGTAAGAAAGAAAGAAGGAAGAAGTATGAAAGAAGTAAGAAAGAAGAAAGAAAGAAATAAGAAAGAAGTAGGAAAGAAAGAAGAAAGAAGTAAGAAAGAAAGAAGAAAGAAGAAAGAAAGAAGTAAGGAAGAGGTAAGAAAGAAGAAAGAAAGAAGTAAGAAAGAATTATGAAAGAAGTAAGAAAGAAGAAAGAAAGAAGTAAGAAAGAAGTATGAAATAAGTAAGAAAGAAGTAAGAAAGAAGTAAGAAAGAAGTAAGAAGGAATGAAGAAAGAAGTAAGAAAGAAGTAAGAAAGAAGTAAGAAAGAAGTAAGAAAGAAGTAAGAAAGGAAGAAGAAAGAAAGAAGAATGAAGTAAGAAAGAAGTAAGAAAGAAGTAAGAAAGAAGTAAGAAGGAAGTAAGAAAGAAGTAAGAAAGAAGTAAGAAGGAATGAAGAAAGAAGTAAGAAAGAAGTTAGAAAGAAGAAAGAAGTAAGAAAGAAGTAAAAAAGAAGAAAGAAAGAAGTAAGTAAGAAGTAAGAAAGAAGTAAGAAAGAAAGAAGAAAGAAGTAAGAAAGAAGTAAGAAAGAAGTAAGAAAGAAGTAAGAAAGAAGTAAGAAAGGAAGAAGAAAGAAAGAAGAATGAAGTAAGAGAGAAGTAAGAAAGATGTAAGAAAGAAGAAAGAAAGAATTAAGAAAGAAGAAAGAAAGAAGTAAGAAAGAAGTAAGAAAGAAGTAAGAAAGAAGTAAGAAAGAAGTAAGAAAGAATTTAGAAAGAAGTAAGAAAGAAGTAAGAAAGAAGTACTAAAGAAGGAAGAAAGAAGTAAGAAAGAAAGAAGAAAGAAGTAAGAAAGAAGTAAGAAAGAAGTAAGAAAGAAAGAAGAAAAAAGTAAGAAAGAAGTAAGAAAGAAGTAAGAAAGAAGTAAGAAAGAAGTAAGAAAGAAGTAAGAAAGAAGTAAGAAAGAAAGAAGAAAGAAGTAAGAAAGAAGTAAGAAAGAAAGAAGAAAGAAGTAAGAAAGAAGTAAGAAAGAAGAAAAAGAAGTTAGAATGAAGTAAGAAAGAAGTAAGAAAGAAGTAAGAAAGAAGAAAGAAGTAAGAAATAAGGAAGAAAGAATTAAGAAAGAAGTAAGAAAGAAGTAAGAAAGATGAAAGAAAGAATTCAGAAAGAAGTAAGAAAGAAGTAAGAAAGAAAGAAGTAAGAAAGAAGTAAGAAAGAAGTAAGAAAGAAGTAAGAAAGAAAGAAGAAAGAAGTAAGAAAGAAAGAAGGAAGAAGTATGAAAGAAGTAAGAAAGAAGAAAGAAAGAAGTAAGAAAGAAGAAAGAAAGAAATAAGAAAGAAGTAGGAAAGAAAGAAGAAAGAAGTAAGAAAGAAGTAAGAAAGAAGTAAGAAAGAAAGAAGAAAGAAGTAAGAAAGAAGTAAGAAAGAAGTAAAATGAAGAAAGAAAGAAGTAAGAAAGAATTATGAAAGAAGTAAGAAAAAAGAAAAAACGAAGTAAGAAAGAAGTAAGAAAGAAGTAAGAAAGAAGTAAGAAAGAAAGAAGAAAGAAGAAAGAAAGAAGTAAGAAAGAAGTAAGAAATAAGTAAGAAAGAAGTAAGAAAGAAGTAAGAAAGAAGTAAGAAGGAATGAAGAAAGAAGTAAGAAAGAAGTAAGAAAGAAGTAAGAAAGAAGTAACAAAGGAAGAAGAAAGAAAGAAGAATGAAGTAAGAAAGAAGTAAGAAAGAAGAAAGAAAGAATTAAGAAAGAATTAAGAAAGAAGAAAGAAAGAAGAAAGAAGTAAGAAAGAAGTAAGAAAGAAGTAAGAAAGAAGTAAGAAAGAAGAAAAAAGAAGTTAGAATGAAGTAAGAAAGAAGTAAGAAAGAAGTAAGAAAGAAGTAAGAAAGAAGTAAGAAAGAAGTAAGAAAGAAGTAAGAAAGAAGTAAGAAAGAAGTAAGAAAGAAGTAAGAAAGAAGTAAGAAAGAAGTAAGAAAGAAAGAAGAAAGAAGTAAGAAAGAAAGAAGAAAGAAGTATGAAAGAAGTAAGAAAGAAGAAAGAAAGAAGTAGGAAAGAAGAAAGAAAGAAGTAAGAAAGAAGTAGGAAAGAAAGAAGAAAGAAGTAAGAAAGAAAGAAGAAAGAAGAAAGAAAGAAGTAAGAAAGAGGTAAGAAAGAAGTAAAAAGAAGTAAGAAAGAAGTAAGAAGGAATGAAGAAAGAAGTAAGAAAGAAGTAAGAAAGAAGGAAGAAAGAAGTAAGAAGGAAGTAAGAAAGAAAGAAGAAAGAAGTAAGAAAGAAGTAAGAAAGAAGAAAGAAAGAAGAAAGAAGAAAGAAAGAAGTAAGAAAGAAGTATGAAAGAAGAAAGAAAGAAGAAAAAAAGAAGTAAGAAAGAAGTCTGAAAGAAGTAAGAAAGAAGTAAGAAAGAAGTAAGAAAGAAGTAAGAAAGAAAGAAGAAAGAAGTAAGAAAGAAGTAAGAAAGAAAGAAGAAAGAAGTAAGAAAGAAGTAAGAAAGAAGAAAAAAGAAGTTAGAATGAAGTAAGAAAGAAGTAAGAAAGAAGTAAGAAAGAAGAAAGAAAGAAGTAAGAAAGAATTAAGAAGGAAGTAAGAAAGAAAGAAGAAAGAAGTAAGAAAGAAGTAAGAAAGAAGTAAGAAAGAAGTAAGAAAGAAGTAAGAATGAAGAAAGAACTAAGAAAGAACTAACAAAGAAGTAAGAAAGAAGTAAGAAAGAAAGAAGAAAGAAGTAAGAAAGAAGTAAGAAAGAAGTAAGAAAGAAGTAAGAAAGAAGTAAGAAAGAAGTAAGAAAGAAAGAAGAAAGAAGTAAGAAAGAAGTAAGAAAGAAGTAAGAAAGAAGTAAGAAATAAGTAAGAAAGAAAGAAGAAAGAAGTAAGAAAGAAGTAAGAAAGAAGTATGAAAGAAGTAAGAAAGAAGAATGAAAGAAGTAAGAAAGAAGTAAGAAAGAAAGAAGAAAGAAGTAAGAAAGAAGTAAGAAAGAAGTAAGAAAGAAGTAAGAAAGAAGTAAGAAAGAAGTAAGAAAGAAGAATGAAAGAAGTAAGAAAGAAGAAAAAAAGAAGTAAGAAAGAAGTAAGAAAGAAGTAAGAAAGAAGTAAGAAAGAAGTAAGAAAGAAGAATGAAAGAAGTAAGAAAGAAGTAAGAAAGAAGTAAGAAGGAATGAAGAAAGAAGTAAGAAAGAAGTAAGAAAGAAGTAAGAAAGAAGAAAGAAAGCACAAAGAAAGAAGAAAAAAAAAAGTAAGAAAGAAGTAAGAAAGAAGTAAGGAAGAAAGAAGAAAGAAGTAAGAAAGAAGTAAGAAAGAAGTAAGAAAGAAGAAAAAAGAAGTTAGAAAGAAGTAAGAAAGAAGTAGGAAGAAGTAAGAAAGAAAGAAGAAAGAAGTAAGAAAGAAGTATGAAAGAAGTAAGAAAGAAGAAAGAAAGAAGTATGAAAGAAGTAAGAAAGGAGTAAGAAAGAAGTAAGAAAGAAGTAAGATAGAAAGAAGAAAGAATAAAGAATGAAGTAAGAAAGAAGTAAGAAAGAAGTAAGAAATAAGAAAGAAAGAAGTAAGAAAGAAGAAAGATAGAAGAAAGAAGTAAGAAAGAAGTAAGAAAGAAGTAAGAAAGAAGTAAGAAGGAAGTAAGAAAGAAGTAAGAAAGAACTAAGAAGGAATGAAGAAAGAAGTAAGAAAGAAGTTAGAAAGAAGAAAGAAGTAAGAAAGAAAGAAGAAAGAAGAAAGAAAGAAGTAAGAAAGAAGTAAGAAAGAAGTAAGAAAGAAGTAAGAAAGAAAGAAGAAAGAAAGAAGTAAGAAAGAAGTAAGAAAGAAGTAAGAAAGAAGTAAGAAAGACAGAAGTAAGAAAGAAGTAAGAAAGAAGTAAGAAAGAAGTAAGAAAGAAAGAAGAAAGAAGTAAGAAAGAAAGAAGGAAGAAGTATGAAAGAAGTAAGAAAGAAGAAAGAAAGAAGTAAGAAAGAAGAAAGAAAGAAATAAGAAAGAAGTAAGAAAGAAGAAAGAAAGAAATAAGAAAGAAGTAGGAAAGAAAGAAGAAAGAAGTAAGAAAGAATAAAAAAGAAGAAAGAAAGAAGTAAGGAAGAGGTAAGAAAGAAGTAAGAAAGAAGTAAGAAAGAAGTAAGAAGGAATGAAGAAAGAAGTAAGAAAGAAGTAAGAAAGAAGTAAGAAAGAAGTAAGAAAGAAGTAAGAAAGAAAGAAGAAAGAAGTAAGAAAGAAGTAAGAAAGAAGTAAGAAAGAAGTAAGAAAGAAGAAAGAAAGAAGTAAGAAAGAATTATGAAAGAAGTAAGAAAGAAATAAGAAAGAAAGAAGAAAGAAGTAAGAAAGAAGTAAGAAAGAAGTAAGAAAGAAGTAAGAAAGAAGAAAGAAAGAAGTAAGAAAGAATTATGAAAGAAGTAAGAAAGAAGAAAAAAAGAAGTAAGAAAGAAGTAAGAAAGAAGTAAGAAAGAAGTAAGAAAGAAAGAAGAAAGAAGAAAGAAAGAACAAAGAAGAAAGAAAGAAGTAAGAAAGAAGTAAGAAAGAAGTAAGAAAGAAGTAAGAAAGAAAGAAGAAAGAAGTAAGAAAGAAGTAAGAAAGAAGTAAGAAAGAAGTAAGAAAGAAGAAAAAAGAAGTTAGAAAGAAGTAGGAAAGAAGTAAGAAAAAAGTAAGAAAGAAAGAAGAAAGAAGTAAGAAAGAAGTAAGAAAGAAAGAAGAAAGAAGTAAGAAAGAAGTAAGAAAGAAGTAAGAAAGAAGTAAGAAAGAAGAAAGAAAGAAGTAAGAAAGAATTATGAAAGAAGTAAGAAAGAAGAAAAAAAGAAGTAAGAAAGAAGTAAGAAAGAAGTAAGAAAGAAGTAAGAAAGAAAGAAGAAAGAAGAAAGAAAGAAGTAAGAAAGTAGTAAGAAATAAGTAAGAAATAAGTAAGAAAGAAGTAAGAAAGAAGTAAGAAGGAATGAAGAAAGAAGTAAGAAAGAAGTAAGAAAGAAGTAAGAAAGAAGTAACAAAGGGAGAAGAAAGAAAGAAGAATGAAGTAAGAAAGAAGTAAGAAAGAAGTAATAAAGAAGAAAGAAAGAATTAAGAAAGAAGAAAGAAAGAAGTAAGAAAGAAGTAAGAAAGAAGTAAGAAAGAAGTAAGAAAGACGAAAAAAGAAGTTAGAATGAAGTAAGAAAGAAGTAAGAAAGAAGTAAGAAAGAAGAAAGAAAGAAGTAAGAAAGAAGTAAGAAAGAATTAAGAAAGAAGTAAGAATGAAAGAAGAAAGAAGTAAGAAAGAAGTAAGAAAGAAGTAAGAAAGAAGTAAGAAAGAAGTAAGAAAGAAAGAAGTAAGAAAGAAGTAAGAAAGAAGTAAGAAAGAAGTAAGAAAGAAGTAAGAAAAAAGTAAGAAAGAAAGAAGAAAGAAGTATGAAAGAAGTAAGAAAGAAGAAAGAAAGAAGTAGGAAAGAAGAAAGAAAGAAGTAAGAAAGAAGTAGGAAAGAAGTAGGAAAGAAAGAAGAAAGAAGTAAGAAAGAAAGAAGAAAGAAGAAAGAAAGAAGTAAGAAAGAGGTAAGAAAGAAGTAAAAAGAAGTAAGAAAGAAGTAAGAAGGAATGCAGAAAGAAGTAAGAAAGAAGTAAGAAAGAAGGAAGAAAGAAGTAAGAAAGAAGTAAGAAAGAAGTAAGAAAGAAGTAAGAAAGAAGTAAGAAAGAAGTAAGAAAGAAAGAAGAAAGAAGTAAGAAAGAAGTAAGAAAGAAGAAAAAAGAAGTTAGAATGAAGTAAGAAAGAAGTAAGAAAGAAGTAAGAAAGAAGAAAGAAAGAAGTAAGAAAGAATTAAGAAGGAAGTAAGAAAGAAAGAAGAAAGAAGTAAGAAAGAAGTAAGAAAGAAGTAAGAAAGAAGTAAGAAAGAAGTAAGAAAGAAGTAAGGACTAAGAAAGAAGTAACAAAGAAGTAAGAAAGCAGTAAGAAAGAAGTAAGAAAGAAGTAAGAAAGAAGTAAGAAAGAAAGAGGAAAGAAGTAAGAAAGAAAGAAGAAAGAAGTATGAAAGAAGGAAGAAAGAAGAAAGAAAGAAGTAAGAAAGAAGAAAGAAAGAAGTAAGAAAGAAGTAGGAAAGTAAGAAGAAAGAAGTGAGAAAGAAAGAAGAAAGAAGAAAGAAAGAAGTAAGAAAGAGGTAAGAAAGAAGTAAGAAAGAAGTAAGAAAGAAGTAAGAAGGAATGAAGAAAGAAATAAGAAAGAAGTAAGAAAGAAGTAAGAAAGAAGTAAGAAAGAAAGAAGAAAGAAGTAAGAAAGAAGTAAGAAAGAAGTAAGAAAGAAGTAAGAAAGAAGAAAGAAAGAAGTAAGAAAGAAGTAAGAAAGAATTAAGAAAGAAGTACGAAAGAAGTAAGAAAGAAAGAAGAAAGAAGTAAGAAAGAAGTAAGAAAGAAGTAAGAAAGAAGTAAGAAAGAAGTAAGAAAGAAGTAAGAAAGAAAGAAGAAAGAAGTAAGAAAGAAGTAAGAAAGAAGTAAGAAAGAAGTAAGAAAGAAGTAAGAAAGAAGTAAGAAAGAAGAATGAAAGAAGTAAGAAAGAAGTAAGAAAGAAAGAAGAAAGAAGTAAGAAAGAAGTAAGAAAGAAGTAAGAAAGAACTAAGAAAGAAGTAAGAAGGAATGAAGAAAGAAGTAAGAAAGAAGTTAGAAAGAAGAAAGAAGTAAGAAAGAAGTAAGAAAGAAGAAAGAAAGAAGTAAGAAAGAAGTAAGAAAGAAGTAAGAAAGAAAGAAGAAAGAAGTAAGAACGAAGTAAGAAAGAAGCAAGAAAGAAGTAAGAAAGAAGAAAGAAAGAATTAAGAAAGAAGAAAGAAAGAACTAAAATAGAAGAAAGTTAGAAGTAAGAAAGATGTAAGAAAGAAAGAAGAAAGAAGTAAGAATGAAGTAAGAAAGAAGAAAAAAGAAGTTAGAATGAAGTAAGAAAGAAGTAAGAAAGAAGTAAGAAAGAAGAAAGAAGTAAGAAATAAGGAAGAAAGAATTAAGAAAGAAGTAAGAAAGAAGTAAGAAAGAAGTAAGAAAGAAGAAAGAAAGAAGTAAGAAAGAAGTAAGAAAGAAGTAAGAAAGAAGTAAGAAAGAAAGAAGTAAGAAAGAAGAAAGAAAGAAGTAAGAAAGAAGTAAGAAAGAAGTGAGAAAGAAGTAAGAAAGAAAGAAGTAAGAAAGAAGTAAGAAAGAAGTAAGAAAGAAGTAAGAAAGAAAGAAGAAAGAAGTAAGAAAGAAAGAAGGAAGAAGTATGAAAGAAGTAAGAAAGAAGAAAGAAAGAAATAAGAAAGAAGTAGGAAAGAAAGAAGAAAGAAGTAAGAAAGAAAGAAGAAAGAAGAAAGAAAGAAGTAAGAAAGAGGTAAGAAAGAAGAAAGAAAGAAGTAAGAAAGAAGTAAGAAAGAAGTAAGAAAGAAAGAAGAAAGAAGTAAGAACGAAGTAAGAAAGAAGCAAGAAAGAAGTAAGAAAGAAGAAAGAAAGAATTAAGAAAGAAGAAAGAAAGAACTAAAATAGAAGAAAGTTAGAAGTAAGAAAGATGTAAGAAAGAAAGAAGAAAGAAGTAAGAAAGAAGTAAGAAAGAAGAAAAAAGAAGTTAGAATGAAGTAAGAAAGAAATAAGAAAGAAGTAAGAAAGAAGAAAGAAGTAAGAAATAAGGAAGAAAGAATTAAGAAAGAAGTAAGAAAGAAGTAAGAAAGAAGTAAGAAAGAAGAAAGAAAGAAGTAAGAAAGAAGTAAGAAAGAAGTAAGAAAGAAGTAAGAAAGAAAGAAGTAAGAAAGAAGAAAGAAAGAAGTAAGAAATAAGTAAGAAAGAAGTAAGAAAGAAGTAAGAAAGAAAGAAGTAAGAAAGAAGTAAGAAAGAAGTAAGAAAGAAGTAAGAAAGAAAGAAGAAAGAAGTAAGGAAGAAAGAAGGAAGAAGTATGAAAGACGTAAGAAAGAAGAAAGAAAGAAATAAGAAAGAAGTAGGAAAGAAAGAAGAAAGAAGTAAGAAAGAAAGAAGAAAGAAGAAAGAAAGAAGTAAGGAAGAGGTAAGAAAGAAGAAAGAAAGAAGTAAGAAAGAATTATGAAAGAAGTAAGAAAGAAGAAAGAAAGAAGTAAGAAAGAAGTATGAAATAAGTAAGAAAGAAGTAAGAAAGAAGTAAGAAAGAAGTAAGAAGGAATGAAGAAAGAAGTAAGAAAGAAGTAAGAAAGAAGTAAGAAAGAAGTAAGAAAGAAGTAAGAAAGGAAGAAGAAAGAAAGAAGAATGAAGTAAGAAAGAAGTAAGAAAGAAGTAAGAAAGAAGTAAGAAGGAAGTAAGAAAGAAGTAAGAAAGAAGTAAGAAGGAATGAAGAAAGAAGTAAGAAAGAAGTTAGAAAGAAGAAAGAAGTAAGAAAGAAGTAAAAAAGAAGAAAGAAAGAAGTAAGAAAGAAGTAAGTAAGAAGTAAGAAAGAAGTAAGAAAGAACGAAGAAAGAAGTAAGAAAGAAGTAAGAAAGAAGTAAGAAAGAAGTAAGAAAGAAGTAAGAAAGGAAGAAGAAAGAAAGAAGAATGAAGTAAGAAAGAAGTAAGAAAGATGTAAGAAAGAAGAAAGAAAGAATTAAGAAAGAAGAAAGAAAGAAGTAAGAAAGAAGTAAGAAAGAAGTAAGAAAGAAGTAAGAAAGAAGTAAGAAAGAATTTAGAAAGAAGTAAGAAAGAAGTAAGAAAGAAGTACTAAAGAAGTAAGAAAGAAGTAAGAAAGAAAGAAGAAAGAAGTAAGAAAGAAGTAAGAAAGAAGTAAGAAAGAAAGAAGAAAGAAGTAAGAAAGAAGTAAGAAAGAAGTAAGAAAGAAGTAAGAAAGAAGTAAGAAAGAAGTAAGAAAGAAGTAAGAAAGAAAGAAGAAAGAAGTAAGAAAGAAGTAAGAAAGAAAGAAGAAAGAAGTAAGAAAGAAGTAAGAAAGAAGAAAAAAGAAGTTAGAATGAAGTAAGAAAGAAGTAAGAAAGAAGTAAGAAAGAAGAAAGAAAGAAGTAAGAAAGAATTAAGAAGGAAGTAAGAAAGAAAGAAGAAAGAAGTAAGAAAGAAGTAAGAAAGAAATAAGAAAGAAGTAAGAAAGAAGTAAGAAAGAAGAAAGGACTAAGAAAGAAGTAACAAAGAAGTAAGAAAGAAGTAAGAAAGAAGTAAGAAAGAAGTAACAAAGAAGTAAGAAAGAAGTAAGAAAGAAAGAGGAAAGAAGTAAGAAAGAAAGAAGAAAGAAGTATGAAAGAAGTAAGAAAGAAGAAAGAAAGAAGTAAGAAAGAAGAAAGAAAGAAGTAAGAAAGAAGTAGGAAAGAAAGAAGAAAGAAGTGAGAAAGAAAGAAGAAAAAAGAAAGAAAGAAGTAAGAAAGAGGTAAGAAAGAAGTAAGAAAGAAGTAAGAAAGAAGTAAGAAGGAATGAAGAAAGAAGTAAGAAAGAAGTAAGAAAGAAGTAAGAAAGAAGTAAGAAAGAAAGAAGAAAGAAGTAAGAAAGAAGTAAGAAAGAAGTAAGAAAGAAGTAAGAAAGAAGAAAGAAAGAAGTAAGAAAGAAGAAAGAAAGAAATAAGAAAGAAGTAGGAAAGAAAGAAGAAAGAAGTAAGAAAGAAGTAAGAAAGAAGTAAGAAAGAAAGAAGAAAGAAGTAAGAAAGAAGTAAGAAAGAAGTAAAATGAAGAAAGAAAGAAGTAAGAAAGAATTATGAAAGAAGTAAGAAAAAAGAAAAAACGAAGTAAGAAAGAAGTAAGAAAGAAGAAAGAAAGAAGTAAGAAAGAAAGAAGAAAGAAGAAAGAAAGAAGTAAGAAAGAAGTAAGAAATAAGTAAGAAAGAAGTAAGAAAGAAGTAAGAAAGAAGTAAGAAGGAATGAAGAAAGAAGTAAGAAAGAAGTAAGAAAGAAGTAAGAAAGAAGTAACAAAGGAAGAAGAAAGAAAGAAGAATGAAGTAAGAAAGAAGTAAGAAAGAAGAAAGAAAGAATTAAGAAAGAATTAAGAAAGAAGAAAGAAAGAAGAAAGAAGTAAGAAAGAAGTAAGAAAGAAGTAAGAAAGAAGTAAGAAAGAAGAAAAAAGAAGTTAGAATGAAGTAAGAAAGAAGTAAGAAAGAAGTAAGAAAGAAGTAAGAAAGAAGTAAGAAAGAAGTAAGAAAGAAGTAAGAAAGAAGTAAGAAAGAAGTAAGAAAGAAGTAAGAAAGAAGTAAGAAAGAAGTAAGAAAGAAAGAAGAAAGAAGTAAGAAAGAAAGAAGAAAGAAGTATGAAAGAAGTAAGAAAGAAGAAAGAAAGAAGTAGGAAAGAAGAAAGAAAGAAGTAAGAAAGAAGTAGGAAAGAAAGAAGAAAGAAGTAAGAAAGAAAGAAGAAAGAAGAAAGAAAGAAGTAAGAAAGAGGTAAGAAAGAAGTAAAAAGAAGTAAGAAAGAAGTAAGAAGGAATGAAGAAAGAAGTAAGAAAGAAGTAAGAAAGAAGGAAGAAAGAAGTAAGAAGGAAGTAAGAAAGAAAGAAGAAAGAAGTAAGAAAGAAGTAAGAAAGAAGAAAGAAAGAAGAAAGAAGAAAGAAAGAAGTAAGAAAGAAGTATGAAAGAAGAAAGAAAGAAGAAAAAAAGAAGTAAGAAAGAAGTCTGAAAGAAGTAAGAAAGAAGTAAGAAAGAAGTAAGAAAGAAGTAAGAAAGAAAGAAGAAAGAAGTAAGAAAGAAGTAAGAAAGAAAGAAGAAAGAAGTAAGAAAGAAGTAAGAAAGAAGAAAAAAGAAGTTAGAATGAAGTAAGAAAGAAGTAAGAAAGAAGTAAGAAAGAAGAAAGAAAGAAGTAAGAAAGAATTAAGAAGGAAGTAAGAAAGAAAGAAGAAAGAAGTAAGAAAGAAGTAAGAAAGAAGTAAGAAAGAAGTAAGAAAGAAGTAAGAATGAAGAAAGAACTAAGAAAGAACTAACAAAGAAGTAAGAAAGAAGTAAGAAAGAAAGAAGAAAGAAGAAAGAAAGAAGTAAGAAAGAAGTAAGAAAGAAGTAAGAAAGAAGTAAGAAAGAAGTAAGAAAGAAAGAATAAAGAAGTAAGAAAGAAGTAAGAAAGAAGTAAGAAAGAAGTAAGAAATAAGTAAGAAAGAAAGAAGAAAGAAGTAAGAAAGAAGTAAGAAAGAAGTATGAAAGAAGTAAGAAAGAAGAATGAAAGAAGTAAGAAAGAAGTAAGAAAGAAAGAAGAAAGAAGTAAGAAAGAAGTAAGAAAGAAGTAAGAAAGAAGTAAGAAAGAAGTAAGAAAGAAGTAAGAAAGAAGAATGAAAGAAGTAAGAAAGAAGAAAAAAAGAAGTAAGAAAGAAGTAAGAAAGAAGTAAGAAAGAAGTAAGAAAGAAGTAAGAAAGAAGAATGAAAGAAGTAAGAAAGAAGTAAGAAAGAAGTAAGAAGGAATGAAGAAAGAAGTAAGAAAGAAGTAAGAAAGAAGTAAGAAAGAAGAAAGAAAGCACAAAGAAAGAAGAAAAAAAAAAGTAAGAAAGAAGTAAGAAAGAAGTAAGGAAGAAAGAAGAAAGAAGTAAGAAAGAAGTAAGAAAGAAGTAAGAAAGAAGAAAAAAGAAGTTAGAAAGAAGTAAGAAAGAAGTAGGAAGAAGTAAGAAAGAAAGAAGAAAGAAGTAAGAAAGAAGTATGAAAGAAGTAAGAAAGAAGAAAGAAAGAAGTATGAAAGAAGTAAGAAAGGAGTAAGAAAGAAGTAAGAAAGAAGTAAGATAGAAAGAAGAAAGAATAAAGAATGAAGTAAGAAAGAAGTAAGAAAGAAGTAAGAAATAAGAAAGAAAGAAGTAAGAAAGAAGTAAGAAAGAAAGAAGAAAGAAAGAAGTAAGAAAGAAGTAAGAAAGAAGTAAGAAAGAAGTAAGAAAGACAGAAGTAAGAAAGAAGTAAGAAAGAAGTAAGAAAGAAGTAAGAAAGAAAGAAGAAAGAAGTAAGAAAGAAAGAAGGAAGAAGTATGAAAGAAGTAAGAAAGAAGAAAGAAAGAAGTAAGAAAGAAGAAAGAAAGAAATAAGAAAGAAGTAAGAAAGAAGAAAGAAAGAAATAAGAAAGAAGTAGGAAAGAAAGAAGAAAGAAGTAAGAAAGAATAAAAAAGAAGAAAGAAAGAAGTAAGGAAGAGGTAAGAAAGAAGTAAGAAAGAAGTAAGAAAGAAGTAAGAAGGAATGAAGAAAGAAGTAAGAAAGAAGTAAGAAAGAAGTAAGAAAGAAGTAAGAAAGAAGTAAGAAAGAAAGAAGAAAGAAGTAAGAAAGAAGTAAGAAAGAAGTAAGAAAGAAGTAAGAAAGAAGAAAGAAAGAAGTAAGAAAGAATTATGAAAGAAGTAAGAAAGAAATAAGAAAGAAAGAAGAAAGAAGTAAGAAAGAAGTAAGAAAGAAGTAAGAAAGAAGTAAGAAAGAAGAAAGAAAGAAGTAAGAAAGAATTATGAAAGAAGTAAGAAAGAAGAAAAAAAGAAGTAAGAAAGAAGTAAGAAAGAAGTAAGAAAGAAGTAAGAAAGAAAGAAGAAAGAAGAAAGAAAGAACAAAGAAGAAAGAAAGAAGTAAGAAAGAAGTAAGAAAGAAGTAAGAAAGAAGTAAGAAAGAAAGAAGAAAGAAGTAAGAAAGAAGTAAGAAAGAAGTAAGAAAGAAGTAAGAAAGAAGAAAAAAGAAGTTAGAAAGAAGTAGGAAAGAAGAAAGAAAAAAGTAAGAAAGAAAGAAGAAAGAAGTAAGAAAGAAGTAAGAAAGAAAGAAGAAAGAAGTAAGAAAGAAGTAAGAAAGAAGTAAGAAAGAAGTAAGAAAGAAGAAAGAAAGAAGTAAGAAAGAATTATGAAAGAAGTAAGAAAGAAGAAAAAAAGAAGTAAGAAAGAAGTAAGAAAGAAGTAAGAAAGAAGTAAGAAAGAAAGAAGAAAGAAGAAAGAAAGAAGTAAGAAAGTAGTAAGAAATAAGTAAGAAATAAGTAAGAAAGAAGTAAGAAAGAAGTAAGAAGGAATGAAGAAAGAAGTAAGAAAGAAGTAAGAAAGAAGTAAGAAAGAAGTAACAAAGGGAGAAGAAAGAAAGAAGAATGAAGTAAGAAAGAAGTAAGAAAGAAGTAATAAAGAAGAAAGAAAGAATTAAGAAAGAAGAAAGAAAGAAGTAAGAAAGAAGTAAGAAAGAAGTAAGAAAGAAGTAAGAAAGACGAAAAAAGAAGTTAGAATGAAGTAAGAAAGAAGTAAGAAAGAAGTAAGAAAGAAGAAAGAAAGAAGTAAGAAAGAAGTAAGAAAGAATTAAGAAAGAAGTAAGAATGAAAGAAGAAAGAAGTAAGAAAGAAGTAAGAAAGAAGTAAGAAAGAAGTAAGAAAGAAGTAAGAAAGAAAGAAGTAAGAAAGAAGTAAGAAAGAAGTAAGAAAGAAGTAAGAAAGAAGTAAGAAAAAAGTAAGAAAGAAAGAAGAAAGAAGTATGAAAGAAGTAAGAAAGAAGAAAGAAAGAAGTAGGAAAGAAGAAAGAAAGAAGTAAGAAAGAAGTAGGAAAGAAGTAGGAAAGAAAGAAGAAAGAAGTAAGAAAGAAAGAAGAAAGAAGAAAGAAAGAAGTAAGAAAGAGGTAAGAAAGAAGTAAAAAGAAGTAAGAAAGAAGTAAGAAGGAATGCAGAAAGAAGTAAGAAAGAAGTAAGAAAGAAGGAAGAAAGAAGTAAGAAAGAAGTAAGAAAGAAGTAAGAAAGAAGTAAGAAAGAAGTAAGAAAGAAGTAAGAAAGAAAGAAGAAAGAAGTAAGAAAGAAGTAAGAAAGAAGAAAAAAGAAGTTAGAATGAAGTAAGAAAGAAGTAAGAAAGAAGTAAGAAAGAAGAAAGAAAGAAGTAAGAAAGAATTAAGAAGGAAGTAAGAAAGAAAGAAGAAAGAAGTAAGAAAGAAGTAAGAAAGAAGTAAGAAAGAAGTAAGAAAGAAGTAAGGACTAAGAAAGAAGTAACAAAGAAGTAAGAAAGCAGTAAGAAAGAAGTAAGAAAGAAGTAAGAAAGAAGTAAGAAAGAAAGAGGAAAGAAGTAAGAAAGAAAGAAGAAAGAAGTATGAAAGAAGGAAGAAAGAAGAAAGAAAGAAGTAAGAAAGAAGAAAGAAAGAAGTAAGAAAGAAGTAGGAAAGTAAGAAGAAAGAAGTGAGAAAGAAAGAAGAAAGAAGAAAGAAAGAAGTAAGAAAGAGGTAAGAAAGAAGTAAGAAAGAAGTAAGAAAGAAGTAAGAAGGAATGAAGAAAGAAATAAGAAAGAAGTAAGAAAGAAGTAAGAAAGAAGTAAGAAAGAAAGAAGAAAGAAGTAAGAAAGAAGTAAGAAAGAAGTAAGAAAGAAGTAAGAAAGAAGAAAGAAAGAAGTAAGAAAGAAGTAAGAAAGAATTAAGAAAGAAGTACGAAAGAAGTAAGAAAGAAAGAAGAAAGAAGTAAGAAAGAAGTAAGAAAGAAGTAAGAAAGAAGTAAGAAAGAAGTAAGAAAGAAGTAAGAAAGAAAGAAGAAAGAAGTAAGAAAGAAGTAAGAAAGAAGTAAGAAAGAAGTAAGAAAGAAGTAAGAAAGAAGTAAGAAAGAAGAATGAAAGAAGTAAGAAAGAAGTAAGAAAGAAAGAAGAAAGAAGTAAGAAAGAAGTAAGAAAGAAGTAAGAAAGAACTAAGAAAGAAGTAAGAAGGAATGAAGAAAGAAGTAAGAAAGAAGTTAGAAAGAAGAAAGAAGTAAGAAAGAAGTAAGAAAGAAGAAAGAAAGAAGTAAGAAAGAAGTAAGAAAGAAGTAAGAAAGAAAGAAGAAAGAAGTAAGAACGAAGTAAGAAAGAAGCAAGAAAGAAGTAAGAAAGAAGAAAGAAAGAATTAAGAAAGAAGAAAGAAAGAACTAAAATAGAAGAAAGTTAGAAGTAAGAAAGATGTAAGAAAGAAAGAAGAAAGAAGTAAGAATGAAGTAAGAAAGAAGAAAAAAGAAGTTAGAATGAAGTAAGAAAGAAGTAAGAAAGAAGTAAGAAAGAAGAAAGAAGTAAGAAATAAGGAAGAAAGAATTAAGAAAGAAGTAAGAAAGAAGTAAGAAAGAAGTAAGAAAGAAGAAAGAAAGAAGTAAGAAAGAAGTAAGAAAGAAGTAAGAAAGAAGTAAGAAAGAAAGAAGTAAGAAAGAAGAAAGAAAGAAGTAAGAAAGAAGTAAGAAAGAAGTGAGAAAGAAGTAAGAAAGAAAGAAGTAAGAAAGAAGTAAGAAAGAAGTAAGAAAGAAGTAAGAAAGAAAGAAGAAAGAAGTAAGAAAGAAAGAAGGAAGAAGTATGAAAGAAGTAAGAAAGAAGAAAGAAAGAAATAAGAAAGAAGTAGGAAAGAAAGAAGAAAGAAGTAAGAAAGAAAGAAGAAAGAAGAAAGAAAGAAGTAAGAAAGAGGTAAGAAAGAAGAAAGAAAGAAGTAAGAAAGAAGTAAGAAAGAAGTAAGAAAGAAAGAAGAAAGAAGTAAGAACGAAGTAAGAAAGAAGCAAGAAAGAAGTAAGAAAGAAGAAAGAAAGAATTAAGAAAGAAGAAAGAAAGAACTAAAATAGAAGAAAGTTAGAAGTAAGAAAGATGTAAGAAAGAAAGAAGAAAGAAGTAAGAAAGAAGTAAGAAAGAAGAAAAAAGAAGTTAGAATGAAGTAAGAAAGAAATAAGAAAGAAGTAAGAAAGAAGAAAGAAGTAAGAAATAAGGAAGAAAGAATTAAGAAAGAAGTAAGAAAGAAGTAAGAAAGAAGTAAGAAAGAAGAAAGAAAGAAGTAAGAAAGAAGTAAGAAAGAAGTAAGAAAGAAGTAAGAAAGAAAGAAGTAAGAAAGAAGAAAGAAAGAAGTAAGAAATAAGTAAGAAAGAAGTAAGAAAGAAGTAAGAAAGAAAGAAGTAAGAAAGAAGTAAGAAAGAAGTAAGAAAGAAGTAAGAAAGAAAGAAGAAAGAAGTAAGGAAGAAAGAAGGAAGAAGTATGAAAGACGTAAGAAAGAAGAAAGAAAGAAATAAGAAAGAAGTAGGAAAGAAAGAAGAAAGAAGTAAGAAAGAAAGAAGAAAGAAGAAAGAAAGAAGTAAGGAAGAGGTAAGAAAGAAGAAAGAAAGAAGTAAGAAAGAATTATGAAAGAAGTAAGAAAGAAGAAAGAAAGAAGTAAGAAAGAAGTATGAAATAAGTAAGAAAGAAGTAAGAAAGAAGTAAGAAAGAAGTAAGAAGGAATGAAGAAAGAAGTAAGAAAGAAGTAAGAAAGAAGTAAGAAAGAAGTAAGAAAGAAGTAAGAAAGGAAGAAGAAAGAAAGAAGAATGAAGTAAGAAAGAAGTAAGAAAGAAGTAAGAAAGAAGTAAGAAGGAAGTAAGAAAGAAGTAAGAAAGAAGTAAGAAGGAATGAAGAAAGAAGTAAGAAAGAAGTTAGAAAGAAGAAAGAAGTAAGAAAGAAGTAAAAAAGAAGAAAGAAAGAAGTAAGAAAGAAGTAAGTAAGAAGTAAGAAAGAAGTAAGAAAGAACGAAGAAAGAAGTAAGAAAGAAGTAAGAAAGAAGTAAGAAAGAAGTAAGAAAGAAGTAAGAAAGGAAGAAGAAAGAAAGAAGAATGAAGTAAGAAAGAAGTAAGAAAGATGTAAGAAAGAAGAAAGAAAGAATTAAGAAAGAAGAAAGAAAGAAGTAAGAAAGAAGTAAGAAAGAAGTAAGAAAGAAGTAAGAAAGAAGTAAGAAAGAATTTAGAAAGAAGTAAGAAAGAAGTAAGAAAGAAGTACTAAAGAAGTAAGAAAGAAGTAAGAAAGAAAGAAGAAAGAAGTAAGAAAGAAGTAAGAAAGAAGTAAGAAAGAAAGAAGAAAGAAGTAAGAAAGAAGTAAGAAAGAAGTAAGAAAGAAGTAAGAAAGAAGTAAGAAAGAAGTAAGAAAGAAGTAAGAAAGAAAGAAGAAAGAAGTAAGAAAGAAGTAAGAAAGAAAGAAGAAAGAAGTAAGAAAGAAGTAAGAAAGAAGAAAAAAGAAGTTAGAATGAAGTAAGAAAGAAGTAAGAAAGAAGTAAGAAAGAAGAAAGAAAGAAGTAAGAAAGAATTAAGAAGGAAGTAAGAAAGAAAGAAGAAAGAAGTAAGAAAGAAGTAAGAAAGAAATAAGAAAGAAGTAAGAAAGAAGTAAGAAAGAAGAAAGGACTAAGAAAGAAGTAACAAAGAAGTAAGAAAGAAGTAAGAAAGAAGTAAGAAAGAAGTAACAAAGAAGTAAGAAAGAAGTAAGAAAGAAAGAGGAAAGAAGTAAGAAAGAAAGAAGAAAGAAGTATGAAAGAAGTAAGAAAGAAGAAAGAAAGAAGTAAGAAAGAAGAAAGAAAGAAGTAAGAAAGAAGTAGGAAAGAAAGAAGAAAGAAGTGAGAAAGAAAGAAGAAAAAAGAAAGAAAGAAGTAAGAAAGAGGTAAGAAAGAAGTAAGAAAGAAGTAAGAAAGAAGTAAGAAGGAATGAAGAAAGAAGTAAGAAAGAAGTAAGAAAGAAGTAAGAAAGAAGTAAGAAAGAAAGAAGAAAGAAGTAAGAAAGAAGTAAGAAAGAAGTAAGAAAGAAGTAAGAAAGAAGAAAGAAAGAAGTAAGAAAGAAGAAAGAAAGAAATAAGAAAGAAGTAGGAAAGAAAGAAGAAAGAAGTAAGAAAGAAGTAAGAAAGAAGTAAGAAAGAAAGAAGAAAGAAGTAAGAAAGAAGTAAGAAAGAAGTAAAATGAAGAAAGAAAGAAGTAAGAAAGAATTATGAAAGAAGTAAGAAAAAAGAAAAAACGAAGTAAGAAAGAAGTAAGAAAGAAGTAAGAAAGAAGTAAGAAAGAAAGAAGAAAGAAGAAAGAAAGAAGTAAGAAAGAAGTAAGAAATAAGTAAGAAAGAAGTAAGAAAGAAGTAAGAAAGAAGTAAGAAGGAATGAAGAAAGAAGTAAGAAAGAAGTAAGAAAGAAGTAAGAAAGAAGTAACAAAGGAAGAAGAAAGAAAGAAGAATGAAGTAAGAAAGAAGTAAGAAAGAAGAAAGAAAGAATTAAGAAAGAATTAAGAAAGAAGAAAGAAAGAAGAAAGAAGTAAGAAAGAAGTAAGAAAGAAGTAAGAAAGAAGTAAGAAAGAAGAAAAAAGAAGTTAGAATGAAGTAAGAAAGAAGTAAGAAAGAAGTAAGAAAGAAGTAAGAAAGAAGTAAGAAAGAAGTAAGAAAGAAGTAAGAAAGAAGTAAGAAAGAAGTAAGAAAGAAGTAAGAAAGAAGTAAGAAAGAAAGAAGAAAGAAGTAAGAAAGAAAGAAGAAAGAAGTATGAAAGAAGTAAGAAAGAAGAAAGAAAGAAGTAGGAAAGAAGAAAGAAAGAAGTAAGAAAGAAGTAGGAAAGAAAGAAGAAAGAAGTAAGAAAGAAAGAAGAAAGAAGAAAGAAAGAAGTAAGAAAGAGGTAAGAAAGAAGTAAAAAGAAGTAAGAAAGAAGTAAGAAGGAATGAAGAAAGAAGTAAGAAAGAAGTAAGAAAGAAGGAAGAAAGAAGTAAGAAGGAAGTAAGAAAGAAAGAAGAAAGAAGTAAGAAAGAAGTAAGAAAGAAGAAAGAAAGAAGAAAGAAGAAAGAAAGAAGTAAGAAAGAAGTATGAAAGAAGAAAGAAAGAAGAAAAAAAGAAGTAAGAAAGAAGTCTGAAAGAAGTAAGAAAGAAGTAAGAAAGAAGTAAGAAAGAAGTAAGAAAGAAAGAAGAAAGAAGTAAGAAAGAAGTAAGAAAGAAAGAAGAAAGAAGTAAGAAAGAAGTAAGAAAGAAGAAAAAAGAAGTTAGAATGAAGTAAGAAAGAAGTAAGAAAGAAGTAAGAAAGAAGAAAGAAAGAAGTAAGAAAGAATTAAGAAGGAAGTAAGAAAGAAAGAAGAAAGAAGTAAGAAAGAAGTAAGAAAGAAGTAAGAAAGAAGTAAGAAAGAAGTAAGAATGAAGAAAGAACTAAGAAAGAACTAACAAAGAAGTAAGAAAGAAGTAAGAAAGAAAGAAGAAAGAAGAAAGAAAGAAGTAAGAAAGAAGTAAGAAAGAAGTAAGAAAGAAGTAAGAAAGAAGTAAGAAAGAAAGAATAAAGAAGTAAGAAAGAAGTAAGAAAGAAGTAAGAAAGAAGTAAGAAATAAGTAAGAAAGAAAGAAGAAAGAAGTAAGAAAGAAGTAAGAAAGAAGTATGAAAGAAGTAAGAAAGAAGAATGAAAGAAGTAAGAAAGAAGTAAGAAAGAAAGAAGAAAGAAGTAAGAAAGAAGTAAGAAAGAAGTAAGAAAGAAGTAAGAAAGAAGTAAGAAAGAAGTAAGAAAGAAGAATGAAAGAAGTAAGAAAGAAGAAAAAAAGAAGTAAGAAAGAAGTAAGAAAGAAGTAAGAAAGAAGTAAGAAAGAAGTAAGAAAGAAGAATGAAAGAAGTAAGAAAGAAGTAAGAAAGAAGTAAGAAGGAATGAAGAAAGAAGTAAGAAAGAAGTAAGAAAGAAGTAAGAAAGAAGAAAGAAAGCACAAAGAAAGAAGAAAAAAAAAAGTAAGAAAGAAGTAAGAAAGAAGTAAGGAAGAAAGAAGAAAGAAGTAAGAAAGAAGTAAGAAAGAAGTAAGAAAGAAGAAAAAAGAAGTTAGAAAGAAGTAAGAAAGAAGTAGGAAGAAGTAAGAAAGAAAGAAGAAAGAAGTAAGAAAGAAGTATGAAAGAAGTAAGAAAGAAGAAAGAAAGAAGTATGAAAGAAGTAAGAAAGGAGTAAGAAAGAAGTAAGAAAGAAGTAAGATAGAAAGAAGAAAGAATAAAGAATGAAGTAAGAAAGAAGTAAGAAAGAAGTAAGAAATAAGAAAGAAAGAAGTAAGAAAGAAGTAAGAAAGAAAGAAGAAAGAAAGAAGTAAGAAAGAAGTAAGAAAGAAGTAAGAAAGAAGTAAGAAAGACAGAAGTAAGAAAGAAGTAAGAAAGAAGTAAGAAAGAAGTAAGAAAGAAAGAAGAAAGAAGTAAGAAAGAAAGAAGGAAGAAGTATGAAAGAAGTAAGAAAGAAGAAAGAAAGAAGTAAGAAAGAAGAAAGAAAGAAATAAGAAAGAAGTAAGAAAGAAGAAAGAAAGAAATAAGAAAGAAGTAGGAAAGAAAGAAGAAAGAAGTAAGAAAGAATAAAAAAGAAGAAAGAAAGAAGTAAGGAAGAGGTAAGAAAGAAGTAAGAAAGAAGTAAGAAAGAAGTAAGAAGGAATGAAGAAAGAAGTAAGAAAGAAGTAAGAAAGAAGTAAGAAAGAAGTAAGAAAGAAGTAAGAAAGAAAGAAGAAAGAAGTAAGAAAGAAGTAAGAAAGAAGTAAGAAAGAAGTAAGAAAGAAGAAAGAAAGAAGTAAGAAAGAATTATGAAAGAAGTAAGAAAGAAATAAGAAAGAAAGAAGAAAGAAGTAAGAAAGAAGTAAGAAAGAAGTAAGAAAGAAGTAAGAAAGAAGAAAGAAAGAAGTAAGAAAGAATTATGAAAGAAGTAAGAAAGAAGAAAAAAAGAAGTAAGAAAGAAGTAAGAAAGAAGTAAGAAAGAAGTAAGAAAGAAAGAAGAAAGAAGAAAGAAAGAACAAAGAAGAAAGAAAGAAGTAAGAAAGAAGTAAGAAAGAAGTAAGAAAGAAGTAAGAAAGAAAGAAGAAAGAAGTAAGAAAGAAGTAAGAAAGAAGTAAGAAAGAAGTAAGAAAGAAGAAAAAAGAAGTTAGAAAGAAGTAGGAAAGAAGAAAGAAAAAAGTAAGAAAGAAAGAAGAAAGAAGTAAGAAAGAAGTAAGAAAGAAAGAAGAAAGAAGTAAGAAAGAAGTAAGAAAGAAGTAAGAAAGAAGTAAGAAAGAAGAAAGAAAGAAGTAAGAAAGAATTATGAAAGAAGTAAGAAAGAAGAAAAAAAGAAGTAAGAAAGAAGTAAGAAAGAAGTAAGAAAGAAGTAAGAAAGAAAGAAGAAAGAAGAAAGAAAGAAGTAAGAAAGTAGTAAGAAATAAGTAAGAAATAAGTAAGAAAGAAGTAAGAAAGAAGTAAGAAGGAATGAAGAAAGAAGTAAGAAAGAAGTAAGAAAGAAGTAAGAAAGAAGTAACAAAGGGAGAAGAAAGAAAGAAGAATGAAGTAAGAAAGAAGTAAGAAAGAAGTAATAAAGAAGAAAGAAAGAATTAAGAAAGAAGAAAGAAAGAAGTAAGAAAGAAGTAAGAAAGAAGTAAGAAAGAAGTAAGAAAGACGAAAAAAGAAGTTAGAATGAAGTAAGAAAGAAGTAAGAAAGAAGTAAGAAAGAAGAAAGAAAGAAGTAAGAAAGAAGTAAGAAAGAATTAAGAAAGAAGTAAGAATGAAAGAAGAAAGAAGTAAGAAAGAAGTAAGAAAGAAGTAAGAAAGAAGTAAGAAAAAAGTAAGAAAGAAAGAAGAAAGAAGTATGAAAGAAGTAAGAAAGAAGAAAGAAAGAAGTAGGAAAGAAGAAAGAAAGAAGTAAGAAAGAAGTAGGAAAGAAGTAGGAAAGAAAGAAGAAAGAAGTAAGAAAGAAAGAAGAAAGAAGAAAGAAAGAAGTAAGAAAGAGGTAAGAAAGAAGTAAAAAGAAGTAAGAAAGAAGTAAGAAGGAATGCAGAAAGAAGTAAGAAAGAAGTAAGAAAGAAGGAAGAAAGAAGTAAGAAAGAAGTAAGAAAGAAGTAAGAAAGAAGTAAGAAAGAAGTAAGAAAGAAGTAAGAAAGAAAGAAGAAAGAAGTAAGAAAGAAGTAAGAAAGAAGAAAAAAGAAGTTAGAATGAAGTAAGAAAGAAGTAAGAAAGAAGTAAGAAAGAAGAAAGAAAGAAGTAAGAAAGAATTAAGAAGGAAGTAAGAAAGAAAGAAGAAAGAAGTAAGAAAGAAGTAAGAAAGAAGTAAGAAAGAAGTAAGAAAGAAGTAAGGACTAAGAAAGAAGTAACAAAGAAGTAAGAAAGCAGTAAGAAAGAAGTAAGAAAGAAGTAAGAAAGAAGTAAGAAAGAAAGAGGAAAGAAGTAAGAAAGAAAGAAGAAAGAAGTATGAAAGAAGGAAGAAAGAAGAAAGAAAGAAGTAAGAAAGAAGAAAGAAAGAAGTAAGAAAGAAGTAGGAAAGTAAGAAGAAAGAAGTGAGAAAGAAAGAAGAAAGAAGAAAGAAAGAAGTAAGAAAGAGGTAAGAAAGAAGTAAGAAAGAAGTAAGAAAGAAGTAAGAAGGAATGAAGAAAGAAATAAGAAAGAAGTAAGAAAGAAGTAAGAAAGAAGTAAGAAAGAAAGAAGAAAGAAGTAAGAAAGAAGTAAGAAAGAAGTAAGAAAGAAGTAAGAAAGAAGAAAGAAAGAAGTAAGAAAGAAGTAAGAAAGAATTAAGAAAGAAGTACGAAAGAAGTAAGAAAGAAAGAAGAAAGAAGTAAGAAAGAAGTAAGAAAGAAGTAAGAAAGAAGTAAGAAAGAAGTAAGAAAGAAGTAAGAAAGAAAGAAGAAAGAAGTAAGAAAGAAGTAAGAAAGAAGTAACAAAGAAGTAAGAAAGAAGTAAGAAAGAAAGAGGAAAGAAGTAAGAAAGAAAGAAGAAAGAAGTATGAAAGAAGTAAGAAAGAAGAAAGAAAGAAGTAAGAAAGAAGAAAGAAAGAAGTAAGAAAGAAGTAGGAAAGAAAGAAGAAAGAAGTGAGAAAGAAAGAAGAAAAAAGAAAGAAAGAAGTAAGAAAGAGGTAAGAAAGAAGTAAGAAAGAAGTAAGAAAGAAGTAAGAAGGAATGAAGAAAGAAGTAAGAAAGAAGTAAGAAAGAAGTAAGAAAGAAGTAAGAAAGAAAGAAGAAAGAAGTAAGAAAGAAGTAAGAAAGAAGTAAGAAAGAAGTAAGAAAGAAGAAAGAAAGAAGTAAGAAAGAAGAAAGAAAGAAATAAGAAAGAAGTAGGAAAGAAAGAAGAAAGAAGTAAGAAAGAAGTAAGAAAGAAGTAAGAAAGAAAGAAGAAAGAAGTAAGAAAGAAGTAAGAAAGAAGTAAAATGAAGAAAGAAAGAAGTAAGAAAGAATTATGAAAGAAGTAAGAAAAAAGAAAAAACGAAGTAAGAAAGAAGTAAGAAAGAAGTAAGAAAGAAGTAAGAAAGAAAGAAGAAAGAAGAAAGAAAGAAGTAAGAAAGAAGTAAGAAATAAGTAAGAAAGAAGTAAGAAAGAAGTAAGAAAGAAGTAAGAAGGAATGAAGAAAGAAGTAAGAAAGAAGTAAGAAAGAAGTAAGAAAGAAGTAACAAAGGAAGAAGAAAGAAAGAAGAATGAAGTAAGAAAGAAGTAAGAAAGAAGAAAGAAAGAATTAAGAAAGAATTAAGAAAGAAGAAAGAAAGAAGAAAGAAGTAAGAAAGAAGTAAGAAAGAAGTAAGAAAGAAGTAAGAAAGAAGAAAAAAGAAGTTAGAATGAAGTAAGAAAGAAGTAAGAAAGAAGTAAGAAAGAAGTAAGAAAGAAGTAAGAAAGAAGTAAGAAAGAAGTAAGAAAGAAGTAAGAAAGAAGTAAGAAAGAAGTAAGAAAGAAGTAAGAAAGAAAGAAGAAAGAAGTAAGAAAGAAAGAAGAAAGAAGTATGAAAGAAGTAAGAAAGAAGAAAGAAAGAAGTAGGAAAGAAGAAAGAAAGAAGTAAGAAAGAAGTAGGAAAGAAAGAAGAAAGAAGTAAGAAAGAAAGAAGAAAGAAGAAAGAAAGAAGTAAGAAAGAGGTAAGAAAGAAGTAAAAAGAAGTAAGAAAGAAGTAAGAAGGAATGAAGAAAGAAGTAAGAAAGAAGTAAGAAAGAAGGAAGAAAGAAGTAAGAAGGAAGTAAGAAAGAAAGAAGAAAGAAGTAAGAAAGAAGTAAGAAAGAAGAAAGAAAGAAGAAAGAAGAAAGAAAGAAGTAAGAAAGAAGTATGAAAGAAGAAAGAAAGAAGAAAAAAAGAAGTAAGAAAGAAGTCTGAAAGAAGTAAGAAAGAAGTAAGAAAGAAGTAAGAAAGAAGTAAGAAAGAAAGAAGAAAGAAGTAAGAAAGAAGTAAGAAAGAAAGAAGAAAGAAGTAAGAAAGAAGTAAGAAAGAAGAAAAAAGAAGTTAGAATGAAGTAAGAAAGAAGTAAGAAAGAAGTAAGAAAGAAGAAAGAAAGAAGTAAGAAAGAATTAAGAAGGAAGTAAGAAAGAAAGAAGAAAGAAGTAAGAAAGAAGTAAGAAAGAAGTAAGAAAGAAGTAAGAAAGAAGTAAGAATGAAGAAAGAACTAAGAAAGAACTAACAAAGAAGTAAGAAAGAAGTAAGAAAGAAAGAAGAAAGAAGAAAGAAAGAAGTAAGAAAGAAGTAAGAAAGAAGTAAGAAAGAAGTAAGAAAGAAGTAAGAAAGAAAGAATAAAGAAGTAAGAAAGAAGTAAGAAAGAAGTAAGAAAGAAGTAAGAAATAAGTAAGAAAGAAAGAAGAAAGAAGTAAGAAAGAAGTAAGAAAGAAGTATGAAAGAAGTAAGAAAGAAGAATGAAAGAAGTAAGAAAGAAGTAAGAAAGAAAGAAGAAAGAAGTAAGAAAGAAGTAAGAAAGAAGTAAGAAAGAAGTAAGAAAGAAGTAAGAAAGAAGTAAGAAAGAAGAATGAAAGAAGTAAGAAAGAAGAAAAAAAGAAGTAAGAAAGAAGTAAGAAAGAAGTAAGAAAGAAGTAAGAAAGAAGTAAGAAAGAAGAATGAAAGAAGTAAGAAAGAAGTAAGAAAGAAGTAAGAAGGAATGAAGAAAGAAGTAAGAAAGAAGTAAGAAAGAAGTAAGAAAGAAGAAAGAAAGCACAAAGAAAGAAGAAAAAAAAAAGTAAGAAAGAAGTAAGAAAGAAGTAAGGAAGAAAGAAGAAAGAAGTAAGAAAGAAGTAAGAAAGAAGTAAGAAAGAAGAAAAAAGAAGTTAGAAAGAAGTAAGAAAGAAGTAGGAAGAAGTAAGAAAGAAAGAAGAAAGAAGTAAGAAAGAAGTATGAAAGAAGTAAGAAAGAAGAAAGAAAGAAGTATGAAAGAAGTAAGAAAGGAGTAAGAAAGAAGTAAGAAAGAAGTAAGATAGAAAGAAGAAAGAATAAAGAATGAAGTAAGAAAGAAGTAAGAAAGAAGTAAGAAATAAGAAAGAAAGAAGTAAGAAAGAAGTAAGAAAGAAAGAAGAAAGAAAGAAGTAAGAAAGAAGTAAGAAAGAAGTAAGAAAGAAGTAAGAAAGACAGAAGTAAGAAAGAAGTAAGAAAGAAGTAAGAAAGAAGTAAGAAAGAAAGAAGAAAGAAGTAAGAAAGAAAGAAGGAAGAAGTATGAAAGAAGTAAGAAAGAAGAAAGAAAGAAGTAAGAAAGAAGAAAGAAAGAAATAAGAAAGAAGTAAGAAAGAAGAAAGAAAGAAATAAGAAAGAAGTAGGAAAGAAAGAAGAAAGAAGTAAGAAAGAATAAAAAAGAAGAAAGAAAGAAGTAAGGAAGAGGTAAGAAAGAAGTAAGAAAGAAGTAAGAAAGAAGTAAGAAGGAATGAAGAAAGAAGTAAGAAAGAAGTAAGAAAGAAGTAAGAAAGAAGTAAGAAAGAAGTAAGAAAGAAAGAAGAAAGAAGTAAGAAAGAAGTAAGAAAGAAGTAAGAAAGAAGTAAGAAAGAAGAAAGAAAGAAGTAAGAAAGAATTATGAAAGAAGTAAGAAAGAAATAAGAAAGAAAGAAGAAAGAAGTAAGAAAGAAGTAAGAAAGAAGTAAGAAAGAAGTAAGAAAGAAGAAAGAAAGAAGTAAGAAAGAATTATGAAAGAAGTAAGAAAGAAGAAAAAAAGAAGTAAGAAAGAAGTAAGAAAGAAGTAAGAAAGAAGTAAGAAAGAAAGAAGAAAGAAGAAAGAAAGAACAAAGAAGAAAGAAAGAAGTAAGAAAGAAGTAAGAAAGAAGTAAGAAAGAAGTAAGAAAGAAAGAAGAAAGAAGTAAGAAAGAAGTAAGAAAGAAGTAAGAAAGAAGTAAGAAAGAAGAAAAAAGAAGTTAGAAAGAAGTAGGAAAGAAGAAAGAAAAAAGTAAGAAAGAAAGAAGAAAGAAGTAAGAAAGAAGTAAGAAAGAAAGAAGAAAGAAGTAAGAAAGAAGTAAGAAAGAAGTAAGAAAGAAGTAAGAAAGAAGAAAGAAAGAAGTAAGAAAGAATTATGAAAGAAGTAAGAAAGAAGAAAAAAAGAAGTAAGAAAGAAGTAAGAAAGAAGTAAGAAAGAAGTAAGAAAGAAAGAAGAAAGAAGAAAGAAAGAAGTAAGAAAGTAGTAAGAAATAAGTAAGAAATAAGTAAGAAAGAAGTAAGAAAGAAGTAAGAAGGAATGAAGAAAGAAGTAAGAAAGAAGTAAGAAAGAAGTAAGAAAGAAGTAACAAAGGGAGAAGAAAGAAAGAAGAATGAAGTAAGAAAGAAGTAAGAAAGAAGTAATAAAGAAGAAAGAAAGAATTAAGAAAGAAGAAAGAAAGAAGTAAGAAAGAAGTAAGAAAGAAGTAAGAAAGAAGTAAGAAAGACGAAAAAAGAAGTTAGAATGAAGTAAGAAAGAAGTAAGAAAGAAGTAAGAAAGAAGAAAGAAAGAAGTAAGAAAGAAGTAAGAAAGAATTAAGAAAGAAGTAAGAATGAAAGAAGAAAGAAGTAAGAAAGAAGTAAGAAAGAAGTAAGAAAGAAGTAAGAAAGAAGTAAGAAAGAAAGAAGTAAGAAAGAAGTAAGAAAGAAGTAAGAAAGAAGTAAGAAAGAAGTAAGAAAAAAGTAAGAAAGAAAGAAGAAAGAAGTATGAAAGAAGTAAGAAAGAAGAAAGAAAGAAGTAGGAAAGAAGAAAGAAAGAAGTAAGAAAGAAGTAGGAAAGAAGTAGGAAAGAAAGAAGAAAGAAGTAAGAAAGAAAGAAGAAAGAAGAAAGAAAGAAGTAAGAAAGAGGTAAGAAAGAAGTAAAAAGAAGTAAGAAAGAAGTAAGAAGGAATGCAGAAAGAAGTAAGAAAGAAGTAAGAAAGAAGGAAGAAAGAAGTAAGAAAGAAGTAAGAAAGAAGTAAGAAAGAAGTAAGAAAGAAGTAAGAAAGAAGTAAGAAAGAAAGAAGAAAGAAGTAAGAAAGAAGTAAGAAAGAAGAAAAAAGAAGTTAGAATGAAGTAAGAAAGAAGTAAGAAAGAAGTAAGAAAGAAGAAAGAAAGAAGTAAGAAAGAATTAAGAAGGAAGTAAGAAAGAAAGAAGAAAGAAGTAAGAAAGAAGTAAGAAAGAAGTAAGAAAGAAGTAAGAAAGAAGTAAGGACTAAGAAAGAAGTAACAAAGAAGTAAGAAAGCAGTAAGAAAGAAGTAAGAAAGAAGTAAGAAAGAAGTAAGAAAGAAAGAGGAAAGAAGTAAGAAAGAAAGAAGAAAGAAGTATGAAAGAAGGAAGAAAGAAGAAAGAAAGAAGTAAGAAAGAAGAAAGAAAGAAGTAAGAAAGAAGTAGGAAAGTAAGAAGAAAGAAGTGAGAAAGAAAGAAGAAAGAAGAAAGAAAGAAGTAAGAAAGAGGTAAGAAAGAAGTAAGAAAGAAGTAAGAAAGAAGTAAGAAGGAATGAAGAAAGAAATAAGAAAGAAGTAAGAAAGAAGTAAGAAAGAAGTAAGAAAGAAAGAAGAAAGAAGTAAGAAAGAAGTAAGAAAGAAGTAAGAAAGAAGTAAGAAAGAAGAAAGAAAGAAGTAAGAAAGAAGTAAGAAAGAATTAAGAAAGAAGTACGAAAGAAGTAAGAAAGAAAGAAGAAAGAAGTAAGAAAGAAGTAAGAAAGAAGTAAGAAAGAAGTAAGAAAGAAGTAAGAAAGAAGTAAGAAAGAAAGAAGAAAGAAGTAAGAAAGAAGTAAGAAAGAAGTAAGAAAGAAGTAAGAAAGAAGTAAGAAAGAAGTAAGAAAGAAGAATGAAAGAAGTAAGAAAGAAGTAAGAAAGAAAGAAGAAAGAAGTAAGAAAGAAGTAAGAAAGAAGTAAGAAAGAACTAAGAAAGAAGTAAGAAGGAATGAAGAAAGAAGTAAGAAAGAAGTTAGAAAGAAGAAAGAAGTAAGAAAGAAGTAGGAAAGAAGAAAGAAAGAAGTAAGAAAGAAGTAAGAAAGAAGTAAGAAAGAAAGAAGAAAGAAGTAAGAACGAAGTAAGAAAGAAGCAAGAAAGAAGTAAGAAAGAAGAAAGAAAGAATTAAGAAAGAAGAAAGAAAGAACTAAAATAGAAGAAAGTTAGAAGTAAGAAAGATGTAAGAAAGAAAGAAGAAAGAAGTAAGAATGAAGTAAGAAAGAAGAAAAAAGAAGTTAGAATGAAGTAAGAAAGAAGTAAGAAAGAAGTAAGAAAGAAGAAAGAAGTAAGAAATAAGGAAGAAAGAATTAAGAAAGAAGTAAGAAAGAAGTAAGAAAGAAGTAAGAAAGAAGAAAGAAAGAAGTAAGAAAGAAGTAAGAAAGAAGTAAGAAAGAAGTAAGAAAGAAAGAAGTAAGAAAGAAGAAAGAAAGAAGTAAGAAAGAAGTAAGAAAGAAGTGAGAAAGAAGTAAGAAAGAAAGAAGTAAGAAAGAAGTAAGAAAGAAGTAAGAAAGAAGTAAGAAAGAAAGAAGAAAGAAGTAAGAAAGAAAGAAGGAAGAAGTATGAAAGAAGTAAGAAAGAAGAAAGAAAGAAATAAGAAAGAAGTAGGAAAGAAAGAAGAAAGAAGTAAGAAAGAAAGAAGAAAGAAGAAAGAAAGAAGTAAGAAAGAGGTAAGAAAGAAGAAAGAAAGAAGTAAGAAAGAAGTAAGAAAGAAGTAAGAAAGAAAGAAGAAAGAAGTAAGAACGAAGTAAGAAAGAAGCAAGAAAGAAGTAAGAAAGAAGAAAGAAAGAATTAAGAAAGAAGAAAGAAAGAACTAAAATAGAAGAAAGTTAGAAGTAAGAAAGATGTAAGAAAGAAAGAAGAAAGAAGTAAGAAAGAAGTAAGAAAGAAGAAAAAAGAAGTTAGAATGAAGTAAGAAAGAAGTAAGAAAGAAGTAAGAAAGAAGAAAGAAGTAAGAAATAAGGAAGAAAGAATTAAGAAAGAAGTAAGAAAGAAGTAAGAAAGAAGTAAGAAAGAAGAAAGAAAGAAGTAAGAAAGAAGTAAGAAAGAAGTAAGAAAGAAGTAAGAAAGAAAGAAGTAAGAAAGAAGAAAGAAAGAAGTAAGAAATAAGTAAGAAAGAAGTAAGAAAGAAGTAAGAAAGAAAGAAGTAAGAAAGAAGTAAGAAAGAAGTAAGAAAGAAGTAAGAAAGAAAGAAGAAAGAAGTAAGAAAGAAAGAAGGAAGAAGTATGAAAGACGTAAGAAAGAAGAAAGAAAGAAATAAGAAAGAAGTAGGAAAGAAAGAAGAAAGAAGTAAGAAAGAAAGAAGAAAGAAGAAAGAAAGAAGTAAGGAAGAGGTAAGAAAGAAGAAAGAAAGAAGTAAGAAAGAATTATGAAAGAAGTAAGAAAGAAGAAAGAAAGAAGTAAGAAAGAAGTATGAAATAAGTAAGAAAGAAGTAAGAAAGAAGTAAGAAAGAAGTAAGAAGGAATGAAGAAAGAAGTAAGAAAGAAGTAAGAAAGAATAAGAAGGAATGAAGAAAGAAGTAAGAAAGAAGTAAGAAAGAAGTAAGAAAGAAGTAAGAAAGAAGTAAGAAAGGAAGAAGAAAGAAAGAAGAATGAAGTAAGAAAGAAGTAAGAAAGAAGTAAGAAAGAAGTAAGAAGGAAGTAAGAAAGAAGTAAGAAAGAAGTAAGAAGGAATGAAGAAAGAAGTAAGAAAGAAGTTAGAAAGAAGAAAGAAGTAAGAAAGAAGTAAAAAAGCAGAAAGAAAGAAGTAAGAAAGAAGTAAGTAAGAAGTAAGAAAGAAGTAAGAAAGAACGAAGAAAGAAGTAAGAAAGAAGTAAGAAAGAAGTAAGAAAGAAGTAAGAAAGAAGTAAGAAAGGAAGAAGAAAGAAAGAAGAATGAAGTAAGAAAGAAGTAAGAAAGATGTAAGAAAGAAGAAAGAAAGAATTAAGAAAGAAGAAAGAAAGAAGTAAGAAAGAAGTAAGAAAGAAGTAAGAAAGAAGTAAGAAAGAAGTAAGAAAGAATTTAGAAAGAAGTAAGAAAGAAGTAAGAAAGAAGTACTAAAGAAGTAAGAAAGAAGTAAGAAAGAAAGAAGAAAGAAGTAAGAAAGAAGTAAGAAAGAAGTAAGAAAGAAAGAAGAAAGAAGAAAGAAGTAAGAAAGAAGTAAGAAAGAAGTAAGAAAGAAGTAAGAAAGAAGTAAGAAAGAAGTAAGAAAGAAAGAAGAAAGAAGTAAGAAAGAAGTAAGAAAGAAAGAAGAAAGAAGTAAGAAAGAAGTAAGAAAGAAGAAAAAAGAAGTTAGAATGAAGTAAGAAAGAAGTAAGAAAGAACTAAGAAAGAAGTAAGAAGGAATGAAGAAAGAAGTAAGAAAGAAGTTAGAAAGAAGAAAGAAGTAAGAAAGAAGTAGGAAAGAAGAAAGAAAGAAGTAAGAAAGAAGTAAGAAAGAAGTAAGAAAGAAAGAAGAAAGAAGTAAGAACGAAGTAAGAAAGAAGCAAGAAAGAAGTAAGAAAGAAGAAAGAAAGAATTAAGAAAGAAGAAAGAAAGAACTAAAATAGAAGAAAGTTAGAAGTAAGAAAGATGTAAGAAAGAAAGAAGAAAGAAGTAAGAATGAAGTAAGAAAGAAGAAAAAAGAAGTTAGAATGAAGTAAGAAAGAAGTAAGAAAGAAGTAAGAAAGAAGAAAGAAGTAAGAAATAAGGAAGAAAGAATTAAGAAAGAAGTAAGAAAGAAGTAAGAAAGAAGTAAGAAAGAAGAAAGAAAGAAGTAAGAAAGAAGTAAGAAAGAAGTAAGAAAGAAGTAAGAAAGAAAGAAGTAAGAAAGAAGAAAGAAAGAAGTAAGAAAGAAGTAAGAAAGAAGTGAGAAAGAAGTAAGAAAGAAAGAAGTAAGAAAGAAGTAAGAAAGAAGTAAGAAAGAAGTAAGAAAGAAAGAAGAAAGAAGTAAGAAAGAAAGAAGGAAGAAGTATGAAAGAAGTAAGAAAGAAGAAAGAAAGAAATAAGAAAGAAGTAGGAAAGAAAGAAGAAAGAAGTAAGAAAGAAAGAAGAAAGAAGAAAGAAAGAAGTAAGAAAGAGGTAAGAAAGAAGAAAGAAAGAAGTAAGAAAGAAGTAAGAAAGAAGTAAGAAAGAAAGAAGAAAGAAGTAAGAACGAAGTAAGAAAGAAGCAAGAAAGAAGTAAGAAAGAAGAAAGAAAGAATTAAGAAAGAAGAAAGAAAGAACTAAAATAGAAGAAAGTTAGAAGTAAGAAAGATGTAAGAAAGAAAGAAGAAAGAAGTAAGAAAGAAGTAAGAAAGAAGAAAAAAGAAGTTAGAATGAAGTAAGAAAGAAGTAAGAAAGAAGTAAGAAAGAAGAAAGAAGTAAGAAATAAGGAAGAAAGAATTAAGAAAGAAGTAAGAAAGAAGTAAGAAAGAAGTAAGAAAGAAGAAAGAAAGAAGTAAGAAAGAAGTAAGAAAGAAGTAAGAAAGAAGTAAGAAAGAAAGAAGTAAGAAAGAAGAAAGAAAGAAGTAAGAAATAAGTAAGAAAGAAGTAAGAAAGAAGTAAGAAAGAAAGAAGTAAGAAAGAAGTAAGAAAGAAGTAAGAAAGAAGTAAGAAAGAAAGAAGAAAGAAGTAAGAAAGAAAGAAGGAAGAAGTATGAAAGACGTAAGAAAGAAGAAAGAAAGAAATAAGAAAGAAGTAGGAAAGAAAGAAGAAAGAAGTAAGAAAGAAAGAAGAAAGAAGAAAGAAAGAAGTAAGGAAGAGGTAAGAAAGAAGAAAGAAAGAAGTAAGAAAGAATTATGAAAGAAGTAAGAAAGAAGAAAGAAAGAAGTAAGAAAGAAGTATGAAATAAGTAAGAAAGAAGTAAGAAAGAAGTAAGAAAGAAGTAAGAAGGAATGAAGAAAGAAGTAAGAAAGAAGTAAGAAAGAAGTAAGAAAGAAGTAAGAAAGAAGTAAGAAAGGAAGAAGAAAGAAAGAAGAATGAAGTAAGAAAGAAGTAAGAAAGAAGTAAGAAAGAAGTAAGAAGGAAGTAAGAAAGAAGTAAGAAAGAAGTAAGAAGGAATGAAGAAAGAAGTAAGAAAGAAGTTAGAAAGAAGAAAGAAGTAAGAAAGAAGTAAAAAAGCAGAAAGAAAGAAGTAAGAAAGAAGTAAGTAAGAAGTAAGAAAGAAGTAAGAAAGAACGAAGAAAGAAGTAAGAAAGAAGTAAGAAAGAAGTAAGAAAGAAGTAAGAAAGAAGTAAGAAAGGAAGAAGAAAGAAAGAAGAATGAAGTAAGAAAGAAGTAAGAAAGATGTAAGAAAGAAGAAAGAAAGAATTAAGAAAGAAGAAAGAAAGAAGTAAGAAAGAAGTAAGAAAGAAGTAAGAAAGAAGTAAGAAAGAAGTAAGAAAGAATTTAGAAAGAAGTAAGAAAGAAGTAAGAAAGAAGTACTAAAGAAGTAAGAAAGAAGTAAGAAAGAAAGAAGAAAGAAGTAAGAAAGAAGTAAGAAAGAAGTAAGAAAGAAAGAAGAAAGAAGAAAGAAGTAAGAAAGAAGTAAGAAAGAAGTAAGAAAGAAGTAAGAAAGAAGTAAGAAAGAAGTAAGAAAGAAAGAAGAAAGAAGTAAGAAAGAAGTAAGAAAGAAAGAAGAAAGAAGTAAGAAAGAAGTAAGAAAGAAGAAAAAAGAAGTTAGAATGAAGTAAGAAAGAAGTAAGAAAGAAGTAAGAAAGAAGAAAGAAAGAAGTAAGAAAGAATTAAGAAGGAAGTAAGAAAGAAAGAAGAAAGAAGTAAGAAAGAAGTAAGAAAGAAATAAGAAAGAAGTAAGAAAGAAGTAAGAAAGAAGAAAGGACTAAGAAAGAAGTAACAAAGAAGTAAGAAAGAAGTAAGAAAGAAGTAAGAAAGAAGTAACAAAGAAGTAAGAAAGAAGTAAGAAAGAAAGAGGAAAGAAGTAAGAAAGAAAGAAGAAAGAAGTATGAAAGAAGTAAGAAAGAAGAAAGAAAGAAGTAAGAAAGAAGAAAGAAAGAAGTAAGAAAGAAGTAGGAAAGAAAGAAGAAGAAGTGAGGAAAGAAGAAAAAGAAAGAAAGAAGTAAGAAGAGGTAGAAGAAGAAGAAGTTGTTTGTTTGTTGGTTGTTGAAGTTGTAGAAGTTGTTAGAAGAGTAGAAGTTGTTGAAGAAGAAGAAGTAAGAAAGAAGTAAGAAAGAAGTAAGAAAGAAGAAAGAAAGAAGTAAGAAAGAAGTAAGAAAGAATTAAGAAAGAAGTAAGAAAGAAGTAAGAAAGAAAGAAGAAAGAAGTAGGAAAGAAAGAAGAAAGAAGTAAGAAAGAAAGAAGAAAGAAGAAAGAAAGAAGTAAGAAAGAGGTAAGAAAGAAGTAAAAGAAGTAAGAAAGAAGTAAGAAGGAATGAAGAAAGAAGTAAGAAAGAAGTAAGAAAGAAGGAAGAAAGAAGTAAGAAAGAAGTAAGAAAGAAGTAAGAAAGAAAGAAGAAAGAAGTAAGAAAGAAGTAAGAAAGAAGAAAGAAAGAAGTAAGAAAGAAGAAAGAAAGAAGTAAGAAAGAAGTAAGAAAGAAGTAAGAAAGAAGTAAGAAAGAAAGAAGAAAGAAGTAAGAACGAGGTAAGAAAGAAGCAAGAAAGAAGTAAGAAAGAAGAAAAAAAGAATTAAGAAAGAAGAAAGAAAGAACTAAAATAGAAGAAAGTTAGAAGTAAGAAAGATGTAAGAAAGAAAGAAGAAAGAAGTAAGAAAGAAGTAAGAAAGAAGAAAAAAGAAGTTAGAATGAAGTAAGAAAGAATTAAGAAAGAAGTAAGAAAGAAGAAAGAAGTAAGAAATAAGGAAGAAAGAATTAAGAAAGAAGTAAGAAAGAAGTAAGAAAGATGAAAGAAAGAATTAAGAAAGAAGTAAGAAAGAAGTAAGAAAGAAAGAAGTAAGAAAGAAGTAAGAAAGAAGTAAGAAAGAAGTAAGAAAGAAAGAAGAAAGAAGTAAGAAAGAAAGAAGGAAGAAGTATGAAAGAAGTAAGAAAGAAGAAAGAAAGAAGTAAGAAAGAAGAAAGAAAGAAATAAGAAAGAAGTAGGAAAGAAAGAAGAAAGAAGTAAGAAAGAAGTAAGAAAGAAGTAAGAAAGAAAGAAGAAAGAAGTAAGAAAGAAGTAAGAAAGAAGTAAAATGAAGAAAGAAAGAAGTAAGAAAGAATTATGAAAGAAGTAAGAAAAAAGAAAAAAAGAAGTAAGAAAGAAGTAAGAAAGAAGTAAGAAAGAAGTAAGAAAGAAAGAAGAAAGAAGAAAGAAAGAAGTAAGAAAGAAGTAAGAAATAAGTAAGAAAGAAGTAAGAAAGAAGTAAGAAAGAAGTAAGAAGGAATGAAGAAAGAAGTAAGAAAGAAGTAAGAAAGAAGTAAGAAAGAAGTAACAAAGGAAGAAGAAAGAAAGAAGAATGAAGTAAGAAAGAAGTAAGAAAGAAGAAAGAAAGAATTAAGAAAGAATTAAGAAAGAAGAAAGAAAGAAGAAAGAAGTAAGAAAGAAGTAAGAAAGAAGTAAGAAAGAAGTAAGAAAGAAGAAAAAAGAAGTTAGAATGAAGTAAGAAAGAAGTAAGAAAGAAGTAAGAAAGAAGAAAGAATGAAAGAAGAAAGAAGTAAGAAAGAAGTAAGAAAGAAGTAAGAAAGAAGTAAGAAAGAAGTAAGAAAGAAGTAAGAAAGAAAGAAGTAAGAAAGAAGTAAGAAAAAAGTAAGAAAGAAGTAAGAAAGAAGTAAGAAACAAGTAAGAAAGAAAGAAGAAAGAAGTATGAAAGAAGTAAGAAAGAAGAAAGAAAGAAGTAGGAAAGAAGAAAGAAAGAAGTAAGAAAGAAGTAGGAAAGAAGTAGGAAAGAAAGAAGAAAGAAGTAAGAAAGAAAGAAGAAAGAAGAAAGAAAGAAGTAAGAAAGAGGTAAGAAAGAAGTAAAAAGAAGTAAGAAAGAAGTAGAAGGAATGAAGAAAGAAGTAAGAAAGAAGTAAGAAAGAAGGAAGAAAGAAGTAAGAAATAAGAAAGAAAGAAGTAAGAAAGAAGAAAGATAGAAGAAAGAAGTAAGAAAGAAGTAAGAAAGAAGAAAGAAAGAAGTAAGAAAGAAGAAAGAAAGAAATAAGAAAGAAGTAGGAAAGAAAGAAGAAAGAAGTAAGAAAGAAAGAAGAATGAAGAAAGAAAGAAGTAAGGAAGAGGTAAGAAAGAAGTAAGAAAGAAGTAAGAAAGAAGTAAGAAAGAAGAATGAAAGAAGTAAGAAAGAAGAAAAAAGAAGTAAGAAAGAAGTAAGAAAGAAGTAAGAAAGAAGTAAGAAAGAAGTAAGAAAGAAGTAAGAACGAAGTAAGAAAGAAGTAAGAAGGAATGAAGAAAGAAGTAAGAAAGAAGTAAGAAAGAAGTAAGAAAGAAGTGAGAAAGAAGTAAGAAAGAAAGAAGAAAGAAAGAAGAAAGAAGTAAGAAAGAAGTAAGAAAGAAGAAAAAATAAGTTAGAAAGAAGTAAGAAAGAAGTAGGAAGAAGTAAGAAAGAAAGAAGAAAGAAGTAAGAAAGAAGTATGAAAGAAGTAGGAAAGAAGAAAGAAAGAAGTATGAAAGATGTAAGAAAGAAGTAAGAAAGAAGTAAGAAAGAAGTAAGATAGAAAGAAGAAAGAAGAAAGAAAGAAGTAAGAAAGAAAGTAGAAAGAAGTAAGAAAGAAGTAAGAAAGAAGTAAGAAAGATTAAAAAAGAAGTTAGATATAAGTAAGAAAGAAGTAAGAAAGAAGTAAGAAATAAGAAAGAAAGAAGTAAGAAAGAAGAAAGATAGAAGAAAGAAGTAAGAAAGAAGTAAGAAAGAAGAAAGAAAGAAGTAAGAAAGAAGAAAGAAAGAAATAAGAAAGAAGTAGGAAAGAAAGAAGAAAGAAGTAAGAAAGAAAGAAGAAAGAAGAAAGAAAGAAGTAAGGAAGAGGTAAGAAAGAAGTAAGAAAGAAGTAAGAAAGAATTTAGAAGGAATGAAGAAAGAAGTAAGAAAGAAGTAAGAAAGAAGTAAGAAAGAAGTAAGAAAGAAGTAAGAAAGAAAGAAGAAAGAAGTAAGAAAGAAATAAGAAAGAAGTAAGAAAGAAGTAAGAAAGAAGAAAAAAGAAGTTAGAAAGAAAGAAGAAAGAAGTAAGAACGAGGTAAGAAAGAAGCAAGAAAGAAGTAAGAAAGAAGAAAAAAAGAATTAAGAAAGAAGAAAGAAAGAACTAAAATAGAAGAAAGTTAGAAGTAAGAAAGATGTAAGAAAGAAAGAAGAAAGAAGTAAGAAAGAAGTAAGAAAGAAGAAAAAAGAAGTTAGATTGAAGTAAGAAAGAAGTAAGAAAGAAGTAAGAAAGAAGAAAGAAGTAAGAAATAAGGAAGAAAGAATTAAGAAAGAAGTAAGAAAGAAGTAAGAAAGAAGTAAGAAAGAAGAAAGAAAGAAGTAAGAAAGAAGTAAGAAAGAAGTAAGAAAGCAGAAAGAAAGAAGTAAGAAAGAAGAAAGAAAGAAGTAAGAAAGAAGTAAGAAAGAAAGAAGAAAGAACTAAGAAAGAAAGAAGGAAGAAGTATGAAAGAAGTAAGAAAGAAGAAAGAAAGAAGTAAGAAAGAAGAAAGAAAGAAATAAGACAGAAGTAGGAAAGAAAGAAGAAAGAAGTAAGAAAGAAAGAAGAAAGAAGAAAGAAAGAAGTAACAAAGAGGTAAGAAAGAAGAAAGAAAGAAGTAAGAAAGAATTATGAAAGAAGTAAGAAAGAAGAAAAAAAGAAGTAAGAAAGAAGTAAGAAAGAAGTAAGAAAGAAGTAAGAAAGAAAGAAGAAAGAAGAAAGAAAGAAGTAAGAAAGAAGTAAGAAATAAGTAAGAAAGAAGTAAGAAAGGAAGAAGAAAGAAAGAAGAATGAAGTAAGAAAGAAGTAAGAAAGAAGTAAGAAAGAAGTAAGAAAGAATTTAGAAAGAAGTAAGAAAGAAGTAGGAAAGAAGTAAGAAAGAAGTAAGAAAGAAAGAAGAAAGAAGTAAGAAAGAAGTAAGAAAGAAGTAAGAAAGAAGTAAGAAAGAAGAAAAAAGAAGTTAGAATGAAGTAAGAAAGAAGTAAGAAAGAAGTAAGAAAGAAGAAAGAAAGAAGTAAGAAAGAAGTAAGAAAGAATTAAGAAAGAAGTAAGAAAGAAAGAAGAAAGAAGTAAGAAAGAAGTAAGAAAGAAGTAAGAAAGAAGTAAGAAAGAAGTAAGAAAGAAGTAAGAAAGAAAGAAGTAAGAAAGAAGTAAGAAAGAAGTAAGAAAGAAGTAAGAAAGAAGTAAGAAAGAAAGAAGAAAGAAGTATGAAAGAAGTAAGAAAGAAGAAAGAAAGAAGTAGGAAAGAAGAAAGAAAGAAGTAAGAAAGAAGTAGGAAAGAAAGAAGAAAGAAGTAAGAAAGAAAGATAAAGAAGAAAGAAAGAAGTAAGAAAGAGGTAAGAAAGAAGTAAAAAGAAGTAGGAAATAAGTAAGAAGGAATGAAGAAAGAAAGAAGAAAGAAGTAAGAAAGAAGGAAGAAAGAAGTAAGAAAGAAGTAAGAAAGAAAGAAGAAAGAAGTAAGAAAGAAGTAAGAAAGAAGAAAGAAAGAAGTAAGAAAGAAGAAAGAAAGAAGTAAGAAAGAAGTATGAGAGAAGTAAGAAAGAAGAAAAAAAGAAGTAAGAAAGAAGTAGAAAGAAGTAAGAAAGAAGTAAGAAAGAAGTAAGAAATAAGTAAGAAAGAAGTAAGAAAGAAAGAAGAAAGTAGTAAGAAAGAAGTAAGAAAGAAAGTAGAAAGAAGTAAGAAAGAAGTAAGAAAGAAGAAAAAAGAAGTTAGAATGAAGTAAGAAAGAAGTAAGAAACAAGTAAGAAAGAAGAAAGAAAGAAGTAAGAAAGAATTAAGAAGGAAGTAAGAAATAAAGAAGAAAGAAGTAAGAAAGAAGTAAGAAAGAAGTAAGAAAGAAGTAAGAAAGAAGTAAGAAAGAAGTAAGAATGAAGAAAGAAGTAAGAAAGAAGTAAGAAAGAAGTAAGAAAGAAGTAAGAAAGAATTTAGAAAGAAGTAAGAAAGAAGTAAGAAAGAAGTAGGAAAGAAGTAAGAAAGAAGTAAGAAAGAAAGAAGAAAGAAGTAAGAAAGAAGTAAGAAAGAAGTAAGAAAGAAGTAAGAAAGAAGAAAAAAGAAGTTAGAATGAAGTAAGAAAGAAGTAAGAAAGAAGTAAGAAAGAAGAAAGAAAGAAGTAAGAAAGAAATAAGAAAGAATTAAGAAAGAAGTAAGAAAGAAAGAAGAAAGAAGTAAAAAAGAAGTAAGAAAGAAGTAAGAAAGAAGTAAGAAAGAAGTAAGAAAGAAGTAAGAAAGAAAGAAGTAAGAAAGAAGTAAGAAAGAAGTAAGAAAGAAGTAAGAAAGAAGTAAGAAAGAAAGAAGAAAGAAGTAAGAAAGAAAGAAGAAAGAAGTATGAAAGAAGTAAGAAAGAAGAAAGAAAGAAGTAGGAAAGAAGAAAGAAAGAAGTAAGAAAGAAGTAGGAAAGAAAGAAGAAAGAAGTAAGAAAGAAAGATAAAGAAGAAAGAAAGAAGTAAGAAAGAGGTAAGAAAGAAGTAAAAAGAAGTAGGAAATAAGTAAGAAGGAATGAAGAAAGAAAGAAGAAAGAAGTAAGAAAGAAGGAAGAAAGAAGTAAGAAAGAAGTAAGAAAGAAAGAAGAAAGAAGTAAGAAAGAAGTAAGAAAGAAGAAAGAAAGAAGTAAGAAAGAAGAAAGAAAGAAGTAAGAAAGAAGTATGAGAGAAGTAAGAAAGAAGAAAAAAAGAAGTAAGAAAGAAGTAGAAAGAAGTAAGAAAGAAGTAAGAAAGAAGTAAGAAATAAGTAAGAAAGAAGTAAGAAAGAAAGAAGAAAGTAGTAAGAAAGAAGTAAGAAAGAAAGTAGAAAGAAGTAAGAAAGAAGTAAGAAAGAAGAAAAAAGAAGTTAGAATGAAGTAAGAAAGAAGTAAGAAACAAGTAAGAAAGAAGAAAGAAAGAAGTAAGAAAGAATTAAGAAGGAAGTAAGAAATAAAGAAGAAAGAAGTAAGAAAGAAGTAAGAAAGAAGTAAGAAAGAAGTAAGAAAGAAGTAAGAAAGAAGTAAGAATGAAGAAAGAAGTAAGAAAGAAGTAAGAAAGAAGTAAGAAAGAAGTAAGAAAGAATTTAGAAAGAAGTAAGAAAGAAGTAAGAAAGAAGTAGGAAAGAAGTAAGAAAGAAGTAAGAAAGAAAGAAGAAAGAAGTAAGAAAGAAGTAAGAAAGAAGTAAGAAAGAAGTAAGAAAGAAGAAAAAGAAGTTAGAATGAAGTAAGAAAGAAGTAAGAAAGAAGTAAGAAAGAAGAAAGAAAGAAGTAAGAAAGAAATAAGAAAGAATTAAGAAAGAAGTAAGAAAGAAAGAAGAAAGAAGTAAAAAAGAAGTAAGAAAGAAGTAAGAAAGAAGTAAGAAAGAAGTAAGAAAGAAGTAAGAAAGAAAGAAGTAAGAAAGAAGTAAGAAAGAAGTAAGAAAGAAGTAAGAAAGAAGTAAGAAAGAAAGAAGAAAGAAGTAAGAAAGAAAGAAGAAAGAAGTATGAAAGAAGTAAGAAAGAAGAAAGAAAGAAGTAGGAAAGAAGAAAGAAAGAAGTAAGAAAGAAGTAGGAAAGAAAGAAGAAAGAAGTAAGAAAGAAAGATAAAGAAGAAAGAAAGAAGTAAGAAAGAGGTAAGAAAGAAGTAAAAAGAAGTAGGAAATAAGTAAGAAGGAATGAAGAAAGAAAGAAGAAAGAAGTAAGAAAGAAGGAAGAAAGAAGTAAGAAAGAAGTAAGAAAGAAAGAAGAAAGAAGTAAGAAAGAAGTAAGAAAGAAGAAAGAAAGAAGTAAGAAAGAAGAAAGAAAGAAGTAAGAAAGAAGTATGAAAGAAGTAAGAAAGAAGAAAAAAAGAAGTAAGAAAGAAGTAGAAAGAAGTAAGAAAGGAGTAAGAAAGAAGTAAGAAATAAGTAAGAAAGAAGTAAGAAAGAAAGAAGAAAGTAGTAAGAAAGAAGTAAGAAAGAAAGTAGAAAGAAGTAAGAAAGAAGTAAGAAAGAAGAAAAAAGAAGTTAGAATGAAGTAAGAAAGAAGTAAGAAACAAGTAAGAAAGAAGAAAGAAAGAAGTAAGAAAGAATTAAGAAGGAAGTAAGAAATAAAGAAGAAAGAAGTAAGAAAGAAGTAAGAAAGAAGTAAGAAAGAAGTAAGAAAGAAGTAAGAAAGAAGTGAGAATGAAGAAAGAACTAAGAAAGAAGTAACAAAGAAGTAAGAAAGAAGTAAGAAATAAGTAAGAAAGAAGTAAGAAAGGAAGAAGAAAGAAAGAAGAATGAAGTAAGAAAGAAGTAAGAAAGAAGTAAGAAAGAAGAAAGAAAGAATTAAGAAAGAAGAAAGAAAGAAGTAAGAAAGAAGTAAGAAAGAAGTAAGAAAGAAGTAAGAAAGAATTTAGAAAGAAGTAAGAAAGAAGTAAGAAAGAAGTAGGAAAGTAGTAAGAAAGAAGTAAGAAAGAAAGAAGAAAGAAGTAAGAAAGAAGTAAGAAAGAAGTAAGAAAGAAGAAAAAAGAAGTTAGAATGAAGTAAGAAAGAAGTAAGAAAGAAGTAAGAAAGAAGAAAGAAAGAAGTAAGAAAGAAGTAAGAAAGAATTAAGAAAGAAGTAAGAAAGAAAGAAGAAAGAAGTAAAAAAGAAGTAAGAAAGAAGTAAGAAAGAAGTAAGAAAGAAGTAAGAAAGAAAGAAGTAAGAAAGAAGTAAGAAAGAAGTAAGAAAGAAGTAAGAAAGAAAGAAGAAAGAAGTAAGAAAGAAAGAAGAAAGAAGTATGAAAGAAGTAAGAAAGAAGAAAGAAAGAAGTAGGAAAGAAGAAAGAAAGAAGTAAGAAAGAAGTAGGAAAGAAAGAAGAAAGAAGTAAGAAAGAAAGATAAAGAAGAAAGAAAGAAGTAAGAAAGAGGTAAGAAAGAAGTAAAAAGAAGTAGGAAATAAGTAAGAAGGAATGAAGAAAGAAAGAAGAAAGAAGTAAGAAAGAAGGAAGAAAGAAGTAAGAAAGAAGTAAGAAAGAAAGAAGAAAGAAGTAAGAAAGAAGTAAGAAAGAAGAAAGAAAGAAGTAAGAAAGAAGAAAGAAAGAAGTAAGAAAGAAGTATGAAACAAGTAAGAAAGAAGAAAAAAAGAAGTAAGAAAGAAGTAGAAAGAAGTAAGAAAGAAGTAAGAAAGAAGTAAGAAATAAGTAAGAAAGAAGTAAGAAAGAAAGAAGAAAGTAGTAAGAAAGAAGTAAGAAAGAAAGTAGAAAGAAGTAAGAAAGAGAAAGAAGTAAGAAAGAAGTAAGAAAGAAGTAAGAATGAAGAAAGAACTAAGAAAGAAGTAACAAAGAAGTAAGAAAGATGTAAGAAAGAAAGAAGAAAGAAGTAAGAAAGAAGTAAGAAAGAAGTAAGAAAGAAGTAAGAAAGAAGTAAGAAAGAAGTAAGAAAGAAGTAAGAAAGAAGTAAGAAAGAAGTAAGAAAGAAAGAAGAAAGAAGTAAGAAAGAAGTAAGAAAGAAGTAAGAAAGAAGTAAGAAAGAAGTAAGAAAGAAGTAAGAAAGAAAGAAGAAAGAAGTAAGAAAGAAGTAAGAAAGAAGTAAGAAAGAAGTAAGAAAGAAGATTGAAAGAAGTAAGAAAGAAGTAAGAAAGAAAGAAGAAAGAAGTAAGAAACAAGTAAGAAAGAAGTAAGAAAGAAGTAAGAAAGAAGTAAGAAAGAAGTAAGAAAGAAGAATGAAAGAAGTAAGAAAGAAGAAAAAAAGAAGTAAGAAAGAAGTAAGAAAGAAGTAAGAAAGAAGTAAGAAAGAAGTAAGAAAGAAGTAAGAAAGAAGGAAGAAAGAAGTAAGAAAGAAGAATGAAAGAAGTAAGAAAGAAGAAAAAAAGAAGTAAGAAAGAAGTAAGAAAGAAGGAAGAAAGAAGTAAGAAAGAAGTAAGAAAGAAGTAAGAAAGAAGTAAGAAAGAAGTAAGAAGGAATGAAGAAAGAAGTAAGAAAGAAGTAAGAAAGAAGTAAGAAAGAAGTGAGAAAGAACTAAGAAAGAAAGAAGAAAGAAAGAAGAAAGAAATAAGAAAGAAGTAAGAAAGAAGTAAGAAAGAAGAAAGAGAGAACAAAGAAAGAAGAAAGAAAAAAGTAAGAAAGAAGTAAGAAAGAAGTAAGAAAGAAGTAAGAAAGAAGTAAGAAAGAAAGAAGGAAGAAGTAAGAAAGAATTAAGAAAGAAGTAAGAAAGAAGTAAGAAAGAAGAAAAAAGAAGTTAGAAAGAAGTAAGAAAAAAGTAGGAAGAAGTAAGAAAGAAAGAAGAAAGAAGTAAGAAAGAAGTATGAAAGAAGTAAGAAAGAAGAAAGAAAGAAGTATGAAAGAAGTAAGAAAGAAGTAAGAAAGAAGTAAGATAGAAAGAAGAAAGAAGAAAGAAAGAAGTAAGAAAGAAAGTAGAAAGAAGTAAGAAAGAAGTAAGAAAGAAGTAAGAAAGATTAAAAAAGAAGTTAGAAAGAAGTAAGAAAGAAGTAAGAAAGAAGTAAGAAATAAGAAAGAAAGAAGTAAGAAAGAAGAAAGATAGAAGAAAGAAGAAAGAAGTAAGAAAGAAGTAAGAAAGAAGTAAGAAAGAAGTAAGAAGGAAGTAAGAAAGAAGTAAGAAAGAAGTAAGAAGGAATGAAGAAAGAAGTAAGAAAGAAGTTAGAAAGAAGAAAGAAGTAAGAAAGAAGTAAGAAAGAAGAAAGAAAGAAGTAAGAAAGAAGTAAGAAGGAAGTAAGAAAGAAGTAAGAAAGAAGTAAGAAGGAATGAAGAAAGAAGTAAGAAAGAAGTTAGAAAGAAGAAAGAAGTAAGAAAGAAGTAAGAAAGAAGTTAGAAAGAAGAAGAAGTAAGAAAGAAGTAAGAAAGAAGTAAGAAAGAAGCAAGAAAGAAGTAAGAAAGAAGAAAGAAAGAATTAAGAAAGAAGAAAGAAAGAACTAAAATAGAAGAAAGTTAGAAGTAAGAAAGATGTAAGAAAGAAAGAAGAAAGAAGTAAGAAAGAAGTAAGAAAGAAGAAAAAAGAAGTTAGAATGAAGTAAGAAAGAAGTAATAAATAAGTAAGAAAGAAGAAAGAAGTAAGAAATAAGGAAGAAAGAATTAAGAAAGAAGTAAGAAAGAAGAAAGAAAGAAGTAAGAAAGAAGTAAGAATGAAGTAAGAAAGAAGTAAGAAAGAAGTAAGAAAGACAGAAGTAAGAAAGAAGTAAGAAAGAAGTAAGAAAGAAGTAAGAAAGAAGTAAGAAAGAAAGAAGAAAGAAGTAAGAAAGAAAGAAGGAAGAAGTATGAAAGAAGTAAGAAAGAAGAAAGAAAGAAGTAAGAAAGAAGCAAGAAAGAAATAAGAAAGAAGTAGGAAAGAAAGAAGAAAGAAGTAAGAAGAAAGAAGAAAGAAGAAAGAAAGAAGTAGGAAAGAGGTAAGAAAGAAGTAAGAAAGAAGTAAGAAAGAAGTAAGAAGGAATGAAGAAAGAAGTAAGAAAGAAGTAAGAAAGAAGTAAGAAAGAAGTAAGAAAGAAATAAGAAAGAAATAAGAAAGAAGTAAGAAAGAAGTAAGAAAGAAGTAAGAAAGAAGTAAGAAAGAAGAAAGAAAGAAGTAAGAAAGAATTATGAAAGAAGTAAGAAAGAAGAAAAAAGAAGTAAGAAAGAAGTAAGAAAGAAGTAAGAAAGAAGTAAGAAAGAAGTAAGAAAGAAAGAAGAAATAAGAAAGAAAGAACAAAGAAGTAAGAAAGAAGTAAGAAAGAAGTAAGAAAGAAGTAAGAAAGAAGTAAGAAGAAAGAAGAAAGAAGTAAGAAAGAAGTAAGAAAGAAGTAAGAAAGAAGTAAGAAAGAAGAAAAAAGAAGAAAGAAAGAAATAAGAAAGAAGTAGGAAAGAAAGAAGAAAGAAGTAAGAAAGAAAGAAGAAAGAAGAAAGAAAGAACAAAGAAGAAAGAAAGAAGTAAGAAAGAAGTAAGAAAGAAGTAAGAAAGAAGTAAGAAGGAATGAAGAAAGAAGTAAGAAAGAAGTAAGAAAGAAGTAAGAAAGAAGTAAGAAAGGAAGAAGAAAGAAGTAAGAAAGAAGTAAGAAAGAAGTAAGAAAGAAGTAAGAAAGGAAGAAGAAATAAAGAAGAATGAAGTAAGAAAGAAGTAAGAAAGAAGAAAGAAAGAACTAAGAAAGAAGAAAGAAAGAAGTAAGAAAGAAGTAAGAAAGAAGTAAGAAAGAAGTAAGAAAGAAGTAAGAAAGAAGTTAGAAAGAAGTAAGAAAGAAGTAAGAAAGAAGTAGGAAAGAAGTAAGAAAGAAGTAAGAAAGAAAGAAGAAAGAAGTAAGAAAGGAAGAAGAAAGAAGTAAGAAAGAAGTAAGAAAGGAAGAAGAAATAAAGAAGAATGAAGTAAGAAAGAAGTAAGAAAGAAGAAAGAAAGAACTAAGAAAGAAGAAAGAAAGAAGTAAGAAAGAAGTAAGAAAGAAGTAAGAAAGAAGTAAGAAAGAAGTAAGAAAGAAGTTAGAAAGAAGTAAGAAAGAACTAAGAAAGAAGAAAGAAAGAAGTAAGAAAGAAGTAAGAAAGAAAGAAGAAAGAAGTATGAAAGAAGTAAGAAAGAAGAAAGAAAGAAGTAGGAAAGAAGAAAGAAAGAAGTAAGAAAGAAGTAGGAAAGAAAGAAGAAAGAAGTAAGAAAGAAGTAAGAAAGAAGTAAGAAAGAAGTAAGAAAGAAGTAGGAAAGAAGTAAGAAAGAAGTAAGAAAGAAAGAAGAAAGAAGTGAGAAAGAAGTAAGAAAGAAGTAAGAAAGAAGTAAGAAAGAAAGAAGAAAGAAGTAAGAAAGAAAGAAGAAAGAAGTATGAAAGAAGTAAGAAAGAAGAAAGAAAGAAGTAGGAAAGAAGAAAGAAAGAAGTAAGAAAGAAGTAGGGAATAAAGAAGAAAGAAGTAAGAAAGAAAGAAGAAAGAAAGAAGTAAGAAAGAAGTAAGAAAGAAGAAAGAAAGAAGTAAGAAAGAAGTATGAAAGAAGTATGAAAGAAGTAAGAAAGAAGAAAAAAAGAAGTAAGAAAGAAGTAAGAAAGAAGTAAGAAAGAAGTAAGAAAGAAGTAAGAAAGAAAGAAGAAAGAAGTAAGAAAGAAGAAAGAAAGATAGAAGAAAGAAGTAAGAAAGAAGTAAGAAAGAAGTAAGAAAGAAGTAAGAAAGAAGTAAGAAAGAAGTAAGAAAGAAGTAAGAAAGAAGTAAGAAAGAAGTAAGAAAGAAGTAAGAAAGAAGTAAGAAGGAATGAAGAAAGAATTAAGAAAGAAGTTAGAAAGAAGAAAGAAGTAAGAAAGAAGTAAGAAAGAAGAAAGAAAGAAGAAAGAAGTAAGAAAGATGTAAGAAAGAAAGAAGAAAGAAGTAAGAAAGAAGTAAGAAAGAAGAAAAAGAAGTTAGAATGAAGTAAGAAAGAGGTAAGAAAGAAGTAAGAAAGAAGTAAGAAAGAAGAAAGAAAGAAGAAAGAAAGAAGTAAGAAAGAAGTAAGAAAGAAGTAAGAAAGAAGTAAGAAAGAAAGAAGTAAGAAAGAAGTAAGAAAGAATAAGAAAGAAGTAGAAAGAAGAAAGAAAGAAGTAAGAAAGAAGTAAGAAAGAAATAAGAAAGAAGTAGGAAAGAAAGAAGAAAGAAGTAAGAAAGAAAGAAGAAAGAGAAGAAGAGAAAGGAAAGAAGTAAGAAAGAGGTAAGAAAGAAGTAAGAAGAAGTAAGAAAGAAGTAAGAAGGAATGAAGAAAGAAGTAAGAAAGAAGTAAGAAAGAAGTAAGAAAGAAGTAAGAAAGAAGTAAGAAAGAAAGAAGAAAGAAGTAAGAAAGAAGTAAGAAAGAGTAAGAAAGAAGTAAGAAAGAAGAAAGAAAGAAGTAAGAAAGATTATGAAAGAAGTAAGAAAAGAAGAAAAAAAGAAGTAAGAAAGAAGTAAGAAAGAAGTAAGAAAGAAAGAAGACAGAAGAAAGAAAGAAGTAAGAAAGAAGTAAGAAAGAACTAAGAAAGAAGTAAGAAAGAAGTAAGAAAGAATTTAGAAAGAAGTAAGAAAGAAGTAAGAAAGAAGTAGGAAAGAAGTAAGAAAGAAGTAAGAAAGAAGAAGAAAGAAGTAAGAAAGAAGTAAGAAAGAAGAAGAAAGAAAGAAGAAAGAAGTATGAAAGAAGTAAGAAAGAAGAAAGAAAGAAGTAGGAAAGAAGAAAGAAAGAAGTAAGAAAGAATTAGGAAAGAAAGATGAAAGAAGTAAGAAAGAAGTAAGAAAGAAGTAAGAAAGAAGTAAGAAAGAAAGAAGAAAGAAGTAAGAAAGAAAGAAGGAAGAAGTATGAAAGAAGGAAGAAAGAAGGCAGAAAGAAGTAAGAAAGAAGCAAGAAAAAATAAGAAAGAAGTAGGAAAGAAAGAAGAAAGAAGTAAGAAAGAAAGAAGAAGAAGAAGAAAGAAAGAAGTAGGAAAGAGGTAAGAAAGAAGTAAGAAAGAAGTAAGAAGAAGTAAGAGAATGAAGAAGAAAGAAGTAAGAAAGAAGTAAGAAAGAAGTAAGAAGAAGTAAGAAAGAAGTAAGAAGAAATAAGAAAGGAAGAAGAAAGAAGTAAGAAAGAAGTAAGAAAGAAGTAAGAAAGAAGTAAGAAAGGAAGAAGAAATAAAGAAGAATGAAGTAAGAAAGAAGTAAGGAAAGAAGAAAGAAAGAACTAAGAAAGAAGAAAGAAAGAAGTAAGAAAGAAGTAAGAAAGAAGTAAGAAAGAAGTAAGAAAGAAGTAAGAAAGAAGTTAGAAAGAAGAAAGAACTAAGAAAGAAGAAAGAAAGAAGTAAGAAAGAAGTAAGAAAGAAAGAAGAAAGAAAGTATGAAAGAAGTAAGAAAGAAGAAAGAAAGAAGTAGGAAAGAAGAAAGAAAGAAGTAAGAAAAGAAGTAGGAAAGAAAGAAGAAAGAAGTAAGAAAGAAGTAAGAAAGAAGTAAGAAAGAAGTAAGAAAGAAGTAAGAAAGAAGTAGGAAAGAAGTAAGAAAGAAGTAAGAAAGAAAGAAGAAAAGAAGTAAGAAAGAAGAAAGAAGTAAGAAAGAAAGATGAAAGAAGTAAGAAAGAGTAAGAAAGAAGTAAGAAAGAGTAAGAAAGAAGAAAGAAAGAAGTAAGAAAGAAGTAAGAAAGAATTAAGAAAGAAGTAAAAGAAAGAAGAAAGAAGTAAGAAAGAAGTAAGAAAGAAGTAAGAAAGAAGTAAGAAAGAAAGAAGAAAGAATTAAGAAGAAAGAAGAAAGAAAGAAGAAGAAAGAAGTATGAAAGAAGTAAGAAAGAAGAAAGAAAGAAGTAGGAAGAAGAAAGAAAGAAGTAAGAAATAAGTAGGGAATAAAGAAGAAAGAAGTAAGAAAGAAAAGAAGGAAAGAAGAAAGAAAGAAGTAAGAAGAGGTAAGAAAGTAAGAAAGAAGTAAAAAGAAGTAAGAAAGAAGTAAGAAGGAATGAAGAAAGAAGTAAGAAAGAAGTAAGAAAGAAGGAAGAAAGAAGTAAGAAAGAAGTAAGAAAAAAGAAGAAAGAAGTAAGAAAGAAGTAAGAAAGAAGAAATAAAGAAGTAAGAAAGAAGAAAGAAAGAAGTAAGAAAGAGGTATGAAAGAAGTAAGAAAGAAGAAAAAAAGAAGTAAGAAAGAAGTAAGAAAGAAGTAAGAAAGAAGTAAGAAGAAGTAAGAAAGAAAGAAGAAAGAAGTAAGAAAGAAGTAAGAAAGAAAGAAGAAAGAAGTAAGAAAGAAGTAAGAAAGAAGAAAAAGAAGTTAGAATGAAGTAAGAAAGAAGTAAGAAAGAAGAAGAAAGAAGTAAGAAAGAAGTAAGAAAGAATTAAGAAAGAAGTAAGAAAGAAAGAAGAAGAAAGAAAGAAGTAAGAAAGAAGTAAGAAAGAAGAAAGAAAGAATTAAGAAAGAAGTATGAAAGAAGTAAGAAAGAAGTAAGAAAGAAGAAAGAAAGAACTAAGAAAGAAGAAAGAAAGAAGTAAGAAAGAAGTAAGAAAGAAGTAAGAAAGAAGTAAGAAAGAAGAAAGAAAGATAGAAGAAAGAAGTAAGAAAGAAGTAAGAAAGAAGTAAGAAAGAAGTAAGAAAGAAGTAAGAAAGAAGTAAGAAAGAAGTGAGAAAGAAGTAAGAAGAAATGAAGAAAGAAGTAAGAAAGAAGTTAGAAAGAAGAAAGAAGTAAGAAAGAAGTAAGAAAGAAGAAAGAAAGAAGAAAGAAGTAAGAAAGATGTAAGAAAGAAAGAAGAAAGAAGTAAGAAAGAAGTAAGAAAGAAAAAAGAAGTTAGAATGAAGTAAGAAAGAGGTAAGAAAGAAGTAAGAAAGAAGTAAGAAAGAAGAAAGAATGAAGAAAGAAAGAAGTAAGAAAGAAGTAAGAAAGAAGTAAGAAAGAAGTAAGAAAGAAAGAAGTAAGAAAGAAGTAAGAAAGATTAAGAAAGAAGTAAGAGAGAAGTAAGAAAGAAGTAAGAAAGAAAGAAGAAAGAAGTAAGAAAGAAAGAAGGAAGAAGTATGAAAGAAGTAATAAAGAAGAAAGAAAGAAGTAAGAAAGAAGTAAGAAAGAAATAAGAAAGAAGTAGGAAAGAAAGAAGAAAGAAGTAAGAAAGAAAGAAGAAAGAAGGAAGAAAGAATTAAGAAAGAGGTAAGAAAGAAGTAAGAAAGAAGTAAGAAAGAAGTAAGAAGGAATGAAGAAAGAAGTAAGAAAGAAGTAAGAAAGAAGTAAGAAAGAAGTAAGAAAGAAGTAAGAAAGAAGTAAGAAAGAAAGAAGAAAGAAGTAAGAAAGAAGTAAGAAAGAAGTAAGAAAGAAGTAAGAAAGAAGAAAGAAAGAAGTAAGAAAGTTTATGAAAGAAGTAAGAAAGAAGAAAAAAAGAAGTAAGAAAGAAGTAAGAAAGAAGTAAGAAAGAAAGAAGGCAGAAGAAAAGAAAGAAGTAAGAAAGAAGTAAGAAAGAACTAAGAAGAAGTAAGAAAGAAGTAAGAAAGAATTTAGAAAGAAGTAAGAAAGAAGTAAGAAAGAAGTAGGAAAGAAGTAAGAAAGAAGTAAGAAAGAAAGAAGAAAGAAGTAAGAAAGAAGTAAGAAAGAAGTAAGAAAGAAAGAAGAAAGAAGTATGAAAGAAGTAAGAAAGAAGAAAGAAAGAAGTAGGAAAGAAGAAAGAAAGAAGTAAGAAGAATTAGGAAAGAAAGATGAAAGAAGTAAGAAAGAAGTAAGAAAGAAGTAAGAAAGAAGTAAGAAAGAAGTAAGAAAGAAGTAAGAAAGAAGTAAGAAAGAAGTAAGAAAGAAGTAGGAAAGAAGTAAGAAAGAAGTAAGAAAGAAAGAAGAAAGAAGTAAGAAAGGAAGAAGAAAGAAGTAAGAAAGAAGTAAGAAAGAAGTAAGAAAGGAAGAAGAAATAAAGAAGAATGAAGTAAGAAAGAAGAAAGAAAGAAGAAAGAAAGAACTAAGAAAGAAGAAAGAAAGAATTAAGAAAGAAGTAAGAAGGAATGAAGAAGAAGAAGTAAGAAAGAAGTAAGAAAGAAGTAAGAAAGAAGTAAGAAAGGAAGAAGAAAGAAGTAAGAAAGAAGTAAGAAAGAAGTAAGAAAGGAAGAAGAAATAAAGAAGAATGAAGTAAGAAAGAAGTAAGAAAGAAGAAAGAAAGAACTAAGAAAGAAGAAAGAAAGAAGTAAGAAAGAAGTAAGAAAGAAGTAAGAAAGAAGTAAGAAAGAAGTAAGAAAGAAGTTAGAAAGAAGTAAGAAAGAAGTAAGAAAGAAGTAGGAAAGAAGTAAGAAAGAAGTAAGAAAGAAAGAAGAAAGAAGTAAAAAGGAAGAAGAAAGAAGTAAGAAAGAAGTAAGAAAGGAGAAGAAATAAAGAAGAATGAAGTAAGAAAGAAGTAAGAAAGAAGAAAGAAAGAACTAAGAAAGAAGAAAGAAAGAAGTAAGAAAGAAGTAAGAAAGAAGTAAGAAAGAAGTAAGAAAGAAGTAAGAAAGAAGTTAGAAAGAAGTAAGAAAGAACTAAGAAGAAGAAAGAAAGAAGTAAGAAAGAAGTAAGAAAGAAAGAAGAAAGAAGTATGAAAGAAGAAGTAAGAAAGAAGAAGAAGAAGTAGGAAAGAAGAAAGAAAGAAGTAAGAAAGAAGTAGGAAAGAAAGAAGAAAGAAGTAAGAAAGAAGTAAGAAAGAAGTAAGAAAGAAGTAAGAAAGAAGTAGGAAAGAAGTAAGAAAGAAGTAAGAAGAAAGAAGAAAGAAGTAAGAAGAAGTAAGAAAGAAGTAAGAAAGAAGTAAGAAAGAAGTAAGAAAGAAAGAAGAAAGAAGTAAGAAAGAAAGAAGAAAGAAGTATGAAAGAAGTAAGAAAGAAGAAAGAAAGAAGTAGGAAAGAGGAAAGAAAGAAGTAAGAAAGAAGTAGGAATAAAGAAGAAAGAAGTAAGAAAGAAAGAAGAAAGAGAAAGAAAGAACGTAAGAAAGAAGTAAGAAAGAAGAAGAAAGAAGTAAGAAAGAATAGAAGAAGTAAGAAAGAAAAAGAAGTAAGAAAGAAGTAAGAAGAAGTAAGAAAGAAGAAGAAAGAAGTAAGAAAGAAGAGAAGAAGTAAGAAAGAAGAAAGAAAGATAGAAGAAGAAGTAAGAAAGAAGTAAGAAAGAAGTAAGAAAGAAGTAAGAAAGAAGTAAGAAAGAAGTAAGAAAGAAGTAAGAAAGAAGTAAGAAAGAAGTAAGAAGGAATGAAGAAAGAAGTAAGAAAGAAGTTAGAAAGAAGAAAGAAGTAGAAAGAAGGTAGGAAAGAAGAAAGAAGAAGAAAGAAGTAAGAAGATGTAAGAAAGAAAGAAGAAAGAAGTAAGAAAGAAGTAAGAAAGAAGAAAAAAGAAGTTAGAATGAAGTAAGAAAGAGGTAAGAAAGAAGTAAGAAAGAAGTAAGAATGAAGAAAGAAAGAAGAAAGAAAGAAGTAAGAAAGAAGTAAGAAGAAGTAAGAAAGAAGTAAGAAAGAAAGAAGTAAGAAAGAAGTAAGAAAGAATAAGAAAGAAGTAAGAAAGAAGAAAGAAAGAAGTAAGAAAGAAGTAAGAAAGAATAAGAAAGAAGTAGAAAGAAAGAAGAAAGAAGTAAGAAAGAGAAGGAAGAAAGAAGGGAAAGAGAAAGAGAAGAAGTAAGAAAGAGGTAAGAAAGAAGTAAGAAAGAAGTAAGAAAGAAGTAAGAAGGAATGAAGAAAGAAGTAAGAAAGAAGTAAGAAAGAAGTAAGAAAGAAGTAAGAAAGAAGTAAGAAAGAAGTAAGAAAGAAAGAAGAAAGAAGTAAGAAAGAAGTAAGAAAGAAGTAAGAAAAGAAGTAAGAAAGAAGAAAGAAAGAAGTAAGAAAGAATTATGAAAGAAGTAAGAAAGAAGAAAAAAGAAGTAAGAAATAAGTAAGAAAGAAGTAAGAAAGAAAGAAGACAGAAGAAAGAAAGAAGTAAGAAAGAAGTAAGAAAGAACTAAGAAAGAAGTAAGAAAGAAGTAAGAAAGAATTTAGAAAGAAGTAAGAAAGAAGTAAGAAAGAAGTAGGAAAGAAGTAAGAAAGAAGTAAGAAAGAAAGAAGAAAGAAGTAGAAAAGAAGTAAGAAAGAAGTAAGAAAGAAAGAAGAAGAAGTATGAAAGAAGTAAGAAAGAAGAAAGAAAGAAGTAGGAAAGAAGAAAGAAAGAAGTAAGAAAGAATTAGGGAAAGAAAGATGAAAGAAGTAAGAAAGAAGTAAGAAAGAAGTAAGAAAGAAGTAAGAAAGAAAGAAGAAAGAAGTAAGAAAGAAAGAAGGAAGAAGTATGAAAGAAGAAGAAGAGAAAGAAGAAAGAAAGAAGTAAGAAAGAAGCAAGAAAAAATAAGAAAGAAGTAGGAAAGAAAGAAGAAAGAAGTAAGAAAAGAAAGAAGAAAGAAGAAAGAAAGAAGTAGGAAAGAGGTAAGAAAGAGTAAGAAAGAAGTAAGAAAGAAGTAAGAGGAATGAAGAAAGAAGTAAGAAAGAAGTAAGAAAGAAGTAAGAAAGAAGTAAGGAAAGAAGTAAGAAAGAAGTAAGAAAGAAGTAAGAAAAATAAGAAAGAAGAAGAAAGAAGTAAGAAAGAAGTAAGAAAGAAGTAAGAAAGAAGTAAGAAAGGAAGAAGAAATAAAGAAGAATGAAGTAAGAAAGAAGTAAGAAAGAAGAAAGAAAGAACTAAGAAAGAAGAAAGAAAGAAGTAAGAAAGAAGTAAGAAAGAAGTAAGAAAGAAGTAAGAAGAAGTAAGAAAGAAGTTAGAAAGAAGAAGAAAGAACTAAGAAGAAGAAAGAAAGAAGTAAGAAAGAAGTAAGAAAGAAAGAAGAAAGAAGTATGAAAGAAGTAAGAAAGAAGAAAGAAAGAAGTAGGAAAGAAGAAAGAAAGAAGTAAGAAAGAAGTAGGAAAGAAAGAAGAAAGAAGTAAGAAAGAAGTAAGAAAGAAGTAAGAAAGAAGTAAGAAAGAAGTAAGAAAGAAGTAGGAAAGAAGTAAGAAAGAAGTAAGAAAGAAAGAAGAAAGAAGTAAGAAAGAAGAAAGAAAGTAAGAAAGAAAGAAGAAAGAAGTAAGAAAGAAGTAAGAAAGAAGTAAGAAAGAAGTAAGAAAGAAGAAAGAAAGAAGTAAGAAAGAAGTAAGAAAGAATTAAGAAAGAAGTAAAAAGAAAGAAGAAAGAAGTAAGAAAGAAGTAAGAAAGAAGTAAGAAAGAAGTAAGAAAGAAAGAAGGAAAGAATTAAGAAAGAAAGAAGAAAGAAGTATGAAAGAAGTAAGAAAGAAGAAAGAAAGAAGTAGGAAAGAAGAAAGAAAGAAGTAAGAAATAAGTAGGGAATAAAGAAGAGAAGTAAGAAGAAGAAGAAGAAGGAAGAAGAGAGGGAGAAAGAAGGAAGAGGAAGAAGGGAAGGAAGAAAGAAGTAAGAAAGAGGTAAGAAAGAAGTAAGAAAGAAGTAAGAAAGAAGTAAGAAAGAAGTAAGAAAGAAAGAAGAAAGAAGTAAGAAAGAAGAAAGAAAGATAGAAGAAAGAAGTAAGAAAGAAGTAAGAAAGAAGTAAGAAAGAAGTAAGAAAGAAGTAAGAAAGAAGTAAGAAAGAAGTAAGAAAGAAGTGAGAAAGAAGTAAGAAGAATGAAGAAAGAAGTAAGAAAGAAGTTAGAAAGAAGAAAGAAGTAAGAAAGAAGTAAGAAAGAAGAAAGAAAGAAGAAAGAAGTAAGAAAGATGTAAGAAAGAAGAAGAAAGAAGTAAGAAAGAAGTAAGAAAGAAGAAAAAAGAAGTTAGAATGAAGTAAGAAAGAGGTAAGAAAGAAGTAAGAAAGAAGTAAGAAAGAAGAAAGAATGAAGAAAGAAAGAAGTAAGAAAGAAGTAAGAAAGAAGTAAGAAAGAAGTAAGAAAGAAAGAAGTAAGAAAGAAGTAAGAAAGAATAGAAAGAAGTAAGAAAGAAGTAAGAAAGAAGTAAGAAAGAAAGAAGAAAGAAGTAAGAAAGAAAGAAGGAAGAAGTATGAAGAGAAGTAATAAAGAAGAAAGAAAGAAGTAAGAAAGAAGTAAGAAAGAAATAAGAAAGAAGTAAGAAAGAAGTAAGAAGGAAATGAAGAAAGAAGTAAGAAAGAAGTAAGAAAGAAGTAAGAAAGAAGTAAGAAAGAAAGAAGAAAGAAGTAAGAAAGAAGTAAGAAAGAAGTAAGAAAGAAGTAAGAAAGAAAGAAGAAAGAAGTAAGAAAGAAGTAAGAAAGAAGTAAGAAAGAAGTAAGAAAGAAGAAAGAAAGAATGTAAGAAAGTTTATGAAAGAAGTAAGAAAGAAGAAAAAAAGAAGTAAGAAAGAAGTAAGAAGAAGTAAGAAAGAAAGAAGCAGAAGAGAAGAAAGAAGTAAGAAGAAGTAAGAAAGAACTAAGAAAGAAGTAAGAAAGAAGTAAGAAAGAATTTAGAAAGAAGTAAGAAAGAAGTAAGAAAGAAGTAGGAAAGAAGTAAGAAAGAAGTAAGAAAGAAGAAAAAAGAAAAAAATAAAAAACAAAAAAAAATAAAGAAAGACTAAAGCAAAAGAAATAAACAAGAAAAAAAAGACAAATAAAAAAAGAAAGAAGTAAGAAAGAAGTAAGAAAGAAGTGAGAAAGAAAGAAGAAAGAAGTATGAAAGAAGTAAGAAAGAAGAAAGAAAGAAGTAGGAAAGAAGAAAGAAAGAAGTAAGAAAGAATTAGGAAAGAAAGATGAAAGAAGTAAGAAAGAAGTAAGAAGAAGTAAGAAAGAAGTAAGAAAGAAGTAAGAAAGAAGTAAGAAAGAAGTATGAAAGAAGTAAGAAAGAAGTAAGAAAGAAGTAAGAAAGAAGTAAGAAAGAAGTTAGAAAGAAGTAAGAAAGAAGTAAGAAAGAGTAGGAAAGAAGTAAGAAAGAAGTAAGAAAGAAAGAAGAAAGAAGTAAGAAAGGAAGAAGAAAGAAGTAAGAAAGAAGTAAGAAAGAAGTAAGAAAGGAAGAAGAAATAAAGAAGAATGAAGTAAGAAAGAAGAGAAGAAAGAAGAAAGAAAGAACTAAGAAAGAAGAAAGAAAGAAGTAAGAAAGAAGTAAGAAAGAAGTAAGAAAGAAGAAAGAAAGAAGTAAGAAAGAAGTAAGAAAGAAGTAAGAAAGAAAGAAGAAAGAAGTAAGAAAGAAAGAAGAAAGAAGTATGAAAGAAGTAAGAAAGAAGAAAGAAAGAAGTAGGAAAGAAGAAAGAAAGAAGTAAGGAAGAAGTAGGGAAGAAAGAAGAAAGAAGTAAGAAAGAAAGAAGAAAGAAGAAGAAATAAGTAAGAAAGAGGTAAGAAAGAAGTAAAAAGAAGTAAGAAAGAAGTAAGAAAGAAGTAAGAAAGAAGTAAGAAAAAAGTAAGAAAGAAAGAAGAAAGAAGTAAGAAAGAAAGAAGAAAGAAGTATGAAAGAAGTAAGAAAGAGAAAAGAAAGAAGTAGGAAAGAAGAAAGAAAGAAGTAAGAAAGAAGTAGGAAAGAAAGAAGAAAGAAGTAAGAAAGAAGTAAGGAAGAAGTAAGAAAGAAGTAAGAAAGGAGTAGGAAAGAAGTAAGAAGGAATAAGAAAGAAAGAAGAAAGAAGTAAGAAAGAAGTAAGAAAGAAGAAAAAAGAAGTTAGAATGAAGTAAGAAAGAGGTAAGAAAGAAGTAAGAAAGAAGTAAGAAAGAATAAAGAAAGAAGACAGAAAGAAGTAAGAAAGAAGTAAGAAAGAAGTAAGAAAGAAGTAAGAAAGAAAGAAGTAAGAAAGAAGTAAGAAAGAAGTAAGAAAGAATAAGAAAGAAGTAAGAAAGAAGTAAGAAAGAAGTAAGGAAAGAAAGAAGAAAGAAGTAAGAAAGAAAGAAGGAAGAAGTATGAAAGAAGTAATAAAGAAGAAAGAAAGAAGTAAGAAAGAAGTAAGAAAGAAATAAGAAAGAAGTAGGAAAGAAAGAAGAAAGAAGTAAGAAAGAAGTAAGAAAGAAGAAAGAAAGAAGTAAGAAAGAGGTAAGAAAGAAGTAAGAAAGATGTAAGAAAGAAGTAAGAAGGAATGAAGAAAGAAGTAAGAAAGAAGTAAGAAAGAAGTAGGAAAGAAGTAAGAAAGAAGTAAGAAAGAAGTAAGAAAGAAGTAAGAAAGAAAGAAGAAAGAAGTAAGAAAGAAGTAAGAAAGAAGTAAGAAAGAAGTAAGAAAGAAGAAAGAAAGAAGAAAGAATTATGAAAGAAGTAAGAAAGAAGAGAAAAAAGAAGTAAGAAAGAAGTAAGAAAGAAGTAAGAAAGAAAGAAGACAGAAGAAAGAAAGAAGTAAGAAAGAAGTAAGAAAGAACTAAGAAAGAAGTAAGAAAGAAGTAAGAAAGAATTTAGAAAGAAGTAAGAAAGAAGTAAGAAAGAAGTAGGAAAGAAGTAAGAAAGAAGTAAGAAAGAAGTTAGAAAGAAGTAAGAAAGAAGTAAGAAAGAAGTAAGAAAGAAGTAAGAAAGAAGTAAGAAAGAAAGAAGACAGAAGAAAGAAAGAAGTAAGAAAGAAGTAAGAAAGAAGTAAGAAAGAAGTAAGAAAGAAGTAAGAAAGAAGTCAGAAAGAAGTAGGAAATAAGTAAGAAAGAAGTAGGAAAGAAGTAAGAAAGAAGTAAGAAAGAAAGAAGAAAGAAGTAAGAAAGAAGTAAGAAAGAAGTAAGAAAGAAAGAAGAAAGAAGTAAGAATGAAGAAAGAAAGAAGTAAGAAAGAAGTAAGAAAGAAGAAAAAAGAAGTTAGAATGAAGTAAGAAAGAAGTAAGAAAGAAGTAAGAAAGAAGTAAGAAAGAAGTAAGAAAAAAGTAAGAAAGAAAGAAGAAAGAAGTAAGAAAGAAAGAAGAAAGAAGTATGAAAGAAGTAAGAAAGAAGAAAGAAAGAAGTAGGAAAGAAGAAAGAAAGAAGTAAGAAAGAAGTAGGAAAGAAAGAAGAAAGAAGTAAGAAAGAAGTAAGAAAGAAGTAAGAAAGAAGTAAGAAAGAAGTAAGAAAGAAGTATTGAAAGAAGTAAGAAAGAAGTAAGAAAGAAGTAAGAAAGAAGTAAGAAAGAAGTAAGAAAGAAGTTAGAAAGAAGTAAGAAGGAAGTAAGAAAGAAGTAGGAAAGAAGTAAGAAAGAAGTAAGAAAGAAAGAAGAAAGAAGTAAGAAAGGAAGAAGAAAGAAGTAAGAAAGAAGTAAGAAAGAAGTAAGAAAGGAAGAAGAAATAAAGAAGAATGATGTAAGAAAGAAGTAGGAAAGAAGAAAGAAAGAAGTAAGAAAGAATTAGGAAAGAAAGATGAAAGAAGTAAGAAAGAAGTAAGAAAGAAGTAAGAAAGAAGTAAGAAAGAAGTAAGAAAGAAAGAAGTAAGAAAGATGTAAGAAAGAAAGAAGAAAGAAGTAAGAAGTAAGAAAGAAGAAAAAAGAAGTTAGAATGAAGTAAGAAAGAGGTAAGAAAGAAGTAAGAAAGAAGTAAGAAAGAAGAAAGAATGAAGAAAGAAAGAAGTAAGAAAGAAGTAAGAAAGAAGTAAGAAAGAAGTAAGAAAGAAAGAAGTAAGAAAGAAGTAAGAAAGAATAAGAAAGAAGTAAGAAAGAAGTAAGAAAGAAGTAAGAAAGAAAGAAGAAAGAAGTAAGAAAGAAAGAAGGAAGAAGTATGAAAGAAGTAATAAAGAAGAAAGAAAGAAGTAAGAAAGAAGTAAGAAAGAAATAAGAAAGAAGTAAGAAAGAAGTAAGAAGGAATGAAGAAAGAAGTAAGAAAGAAGTAAGAAAGAAGTAAGAAAGAAGTAAGAAAGAAAGAAGAAAGAAGTAAGAAAGAAGTAAGAAAGAAGTAAGAAAGAAGTAAGAAAGAAAGAAGAAAGAAGTAAGAAAGAAGTAAGAAAGAAGTAAGAAAGAAGTAAGAAAGAAGAAAGAAAGAAGTAAGAAAGTTTATGAAAGAAGTAAGAAAGAAGAAAAAAAGAAGTAAGAAAGAAGTAAGAAAGAAGTAAGAAAGAAAGAAGGCAGAAGAAAGAAAGAAGTAAGAAAGAAGTAAGAAAGAACTAAGAAAGAAGTAAGAAAGAAGTAAGAAAGAATTTAGAAAGAAGTAAGAAAGAAGTAAGAAAGAAGTAGGAAAGAAGTAAGAAAGAAGTAAGAAAGAAAGAAGAAAGAAGTAAGAAAGAAGTAAGAAAGAAGTGAGAAAGAAAGAAGAAAGAAGTATGAAAGAAGTAAGAAAGAAGAAAGAAAGAAGTAAGAAAGAAGTAAGAAAGAAGTAAGAAAGAATTAGGAAAGAAAGATGAAAGAAGTAAGAAAGAAGTAAGAAAGAAGTAAGAAAGAAGTAAGAAAGAAGTAAGAAAGAAGTAAGAAAGAAGTATGAAAGAAGTAAGAAAGAAGTAAGAAAGAAGTAAGAAAGAAGTAAGAAAGAAGTTAGAAAGAAGTAAGAAAGAAGTAAGAAAGAAGTAGGAAAGAAGTAAGAAAGAAGTAAGAAAGAAAGAAGAAAGAAGTAAGAAAGGAAGAAGAAAGAAGTAAGAAAGAAGTAAGAAAGAAGTAAGAAAGGAAGAAGAAATAAAGAAGAATGAAGTAAGAAAGAAGAAAGAAAGAAGAAAGAAAGAACTAAGAAAGAAGAAAGAAAGAAGTAAGAAAGAAGTAAGAAAGAAGTAAGAAAGAAGAAAGAAAGAAGTAAGAAAGAAGTAAGAAAGAAGTAAGAAAGAAAGAAGAAAGAAGTAAGAAAGAAAGAAGAAAGAAGTATGAAAGAAGTAAGAAAGAAGAAAGAAAGAAGTAGGAAAGAAGAAAGAAAGAAGTAAGGAAGAAGTAGGGAAGAAAGAAGAAAGAAGTAAGAAAGAAAGAAGAAAGAAGAAAGAAATAAGTAAGAAAGAGGTAAGAAAGAAGTAAAAAGAAGTAAGAAAGAAGTAAGAAAGAAGTAAGAAAGAAGTAAGAAAAAAGTAAGAAAGAAAGAAGAAAGAAGTAAGAAAGAAAGAAGAAAGAAGTATGAAAGAAGTAAGAAAGAAGAAAGAAAGAAGTAGGAAAGAAGAAAGAAAGAAGTAAGAAAGAAGTAGGAAAGAAAGAAGAAAGAAGTAAGAAAGAAGTAAGAAAGAAGTAAGAAAGAAGTAAGAAAGGAGTAGGAAAGAAGTAAGAAAGAATAAGAAAGAAAGAAGAAAGAAGTAAGAAAGAAGTAAGAAAGAAGAAAAAAGAAGTTAGAATGAAGTAAGAAAGAGGTAAGAAAGAAGTAAGAAAGAAGTAAGAAAGAAGAAAGAAAGAAGAAAGAAAGAAGTAAGAAAGAAGTAAGAAAGAAGTAAGAAAGAAGTAAGAAAGAAAGAAGTAAGAAAGAAGTAAGAAAGAAGTAAGAAAGAATAAGAAAGAAGTAAGAAAGAAGTAAGAAAGAAGTAAGAAAGAAAGAAGAAAGAAGTAAGAAAGAAAGAAGGAAGAAGTATGAAAGAAGTAATAAAGAAGAAAGAAAGAAGTAAGAAAGAAGTAAGAAAGAAATAAGAAAGAAGTAGGAAAGAAAGAAGAAAGAAGTAAGAAAGAAGTAAGAAAGAAGAAAGAAAGAAGTAAGAAAGAGGTAAGAAAGAAGTAAGAAAGAAGTAAGAAAGAAGTAAGAAGGAATGAAGAAAGAAGTAAGAAAGAAGTAAGAAAGAAGTAGGAAAGAAGTAAGAAAGAAGTAAGAAAGAAGTAAGAAAGAAGTAAGAAAGAAAGAAGAAAGAAGTAAGAAAGAAGTAAGAAAGAAGTAAGAAAGAAGTAAGAAAGAAGAAAGAAAGAAGAAAGAATTATGAAAGAAGTAAGAAAGAAGAAAAAAAGAAGTAAGAAAGAAGTAAGAAAGAAGTAAGAAAGAAAGAAGACAGAAGAAAGAAAGAAGTAAGAAAGAAGTAAGAAAGAACTAAGAAAGAAGTAAGAAAGAAGTAAGAAAGAATTTAGAAAGAAGTAAGAAAGAAGTAAGAAAGAAGTAGGAAAGAAGTAAGAAAGAAGTAAGAAAGAAGTTAGAAAGAAGTAAGAAAGAAGTAAGAAAGAAGTAAGAAAGAAGTAAGAAAGAAGTAAGAAAGAAAGAAGACAGAAGAAAGAAAGAAGTAAGAAAGAAGTAAGAAAGAAGTAAGAAAGAAGTAAGAAAGAAGTAAGAAAGAAGTCAGAAAGAAGTAGGAAATAAGTAAGAAAGAAGTAGGAAAGAAGTAAGAAAGAAGTAAGAAAGAAAGAAGAAAGAAGTAAGAAAGAAGTAAGAAAGAAGTAAGAAAGAAAGAAGAAAGAAGTAAGAATGAAGAAAGAAAGAAGTAAGAAAGAAGTAAGAAAGAAGAAAAAAGAAGTTAGAATGAAGTAAGAAAGAAGTAAGAAAGAAGTAAGAAAGAAGTAAGAAAGAAGTAAGAAAAAAGTAAGAAAGAAAGAAGAAAGAAGTAAGAAAGAAAGAAGAAAGAAGTATGAAAGAAGTAAGAAAGAAGAAAGAAAGAAGTAGGAAAGAAGAAAGAAAGAAGTAAGAAAGAAGTAGGAAAGAAAGAAGAAAGAAGTAAGAAAGAAGTAAGAAAGAAGTAAGAAAGAAGTAAGAAAGAAGTAAGAAAGAAGTATGAAAGAAGTAAGAAAGAAGTAAGAAAGAAGTAAGAAAGAAGTAAGAAAGAAGTAAGAAAGAAGTTAGAAAGAAGTAAGAAGGAAGTAAGAAAGAAGTAGGAAAGAAGTAAGAAAGAAGTAAGAAAGAAAGAAGAAAGAAGTAAGAAAGGAAGAAGAAAGAAGTAAGAAAGAAGTAAGAAAGAAGTAAGAAAGGAAGAAGAAATAAAGAAGAATGATGTAAGAAAGAAGTAGGAAAGAAGAAAGAAAGAAGTAAGAAAGAATTAGGAAAGAAAGATGAAAGAAGTAAGAAAGAAGTAAGAAAGAAGTAAGAAAGAAGTAAGAAAGAAGTAAGAAAGAAAGAAGAAAGAAGTAAGAAAGATGTAAGAAAGAAAGAAGAAAGAAGTAAGAAGTAAGAAAGAAGAAAAAAGAAGTTAGAATGAAGTAAGAAAGAGGTAAGAAAGAAGTAAGAAAGAAGTAAGAAAGAAGAAAGAATGAAGAAAGAAAGAAGTAAGAAAGAAGTAAGAAAGAAGTAAGAAAGAAGTAAGAAAGAAAGAAGTAAGAAAGAAGTAAGAAAGAATAAGAAAGAAGTAAGAAAGAAGTAAGAAAGAAGTAAGAAAGAAAGAAGAAAGAAGTAAGAAAGAAAGAAGGAAGAAGTATGAAAGAAGTAATAAAGAAGAAAGAAAGAAGTAAGAAAGAAGTAAGAAAGAAATAAGAAAGAAGTAAGAAAGAAGTAAGAAGGAATGAAGAAAGAAGTAAGAAAGAAGTAAGAAAGAAGTAAGAAAGAAGTAAGAAAGAAAGAAGAAAGAAGTAAGAAAGAAGTAAGAAAGAAGTAAGAAAGAAGTAAGAAAGAAAGAAGAAAGAAGTAAGAAAGAAGTAAGAAAGAAGTAAGAAAGAAGTAAGAAAGAAGAAAGAAAGAAGTAAGAAAGTTTATGAAAGAAGTAAGAAAGAAGAAAAAAAGAAGTAAGAAAGAAGTAAGAAAGAAGTAAGAAAGAAAGAAGGCAGAAGAAAGAAAGAAGTAAGAAAGAAGTAAGAAAGAACTAAGAAAGAAGTAAGAAAGAAGTAAGAAAGAATTTAGAAAGAAGTAAGAAAGAAGTAAGAAAGAAGTAGGAAAGAAGTAAGAAAGAAGTAAGAAAGAAAGAAGAAAGAAGTAAGAAAGAAGTAAGAAAGAAGTGAGAAAGAAAGAAGAAAGAAGTATGAAAGAAGTAAGAAAGAAGAAAGAAAGAAGTAAGAAAGAAGTAAGAAAGAAGTAAGAAAGAATTAGGAAAGAAAGATGAAAGAAGTAAGAAAGAAGTAAGAAAGAAGTAAGAAAGAAGTAAGAAAGAAGTAAGAAAGAAGTAAGAAAGAAGTATGAAAGAAGTAAGAAAGAAGTAAGAAAGAAGTAAGAAAGAAGTAAGAAAGAAGTTAGAAAGAAGTAAGAAAGAAGTAAGAAAGAAGTAGGAAAGAAGTAAGAAAGAAGTAAGAAAGAAAGAAGAAAGAAGTAAGAAAGGAAGAAGAAAGAAGTAAGAAAGAAGTAAGAAAGAAGTAAGAAAGGAAGAAGAAATAAAGAAGAATGAAGTAAGAAAGAAGAAAGAAAGAAGAAAGAAAGAACTAAGAAAGAAGAAAGAAAGAAGTAAGAAAGAAGTAAGAAAGAAGTAAGAAAGAAGAAAGAAAGAAGTAAGAAAGAAGTAAGAAAGAAGTAAGAAAGAAAGAAGAAAGAAGTAAGAAAGAAAGAAGAAAGAAGTATGAAAGAAGTAAGAAAGAAGAAAGAAAGAAGTAGGAAAGAAGAAAGAAAGAAGTAAGGAAGAAGTAGGGAAGAAAGAAGAAAGAAGTAAGAAAGAAAGAAGAAAGAAGAAAGAAATAAGTAAGAAAGAGGTAAGAAAGAAGTAAAAAGAAGTAAGAAAGAAGTAAGAAAGAAGTAAGAAAGAAGTAAGAAAAAAGTAAGAAAGAAAGAAGAAAGAAGTAAGAAAGAAAGAAGAAAGAAGTATGAAAGAAGTAAGAAAGAAGAAAGAAAGAAGTAGGAAAGAAGAAAGAAAGAAGTAAGAAAGAAGTAGGAAAGAAAGAAGAAAGAAGTAAGAAAGAAGTAAGAAAGAAGTAAGAAAGAAGTAAGAAAGGAGTAGGAAAGAAGTAAGAAAGAATAAGAAAGAAAGAAGAAAGAAGTAAGAAAGAAGTAAGAAAGAAGAAAAAAGAAGTTAGAATGAAGTAAGAAAGAGGTAAGAAAGAAGTAAGAAAGAAGTAAGAAAGAAGAAAGAAAGAAGAAAGAAAGAAGTAAGAAAGAAGTAAGAAAGAAGTAAGAAAGAAGTAAGAAAGAAAGAAGTAAGAAAGAAGTAAGAAAGAAGTAAGAAAGAATAAGAAAGAAGTAAGAAAGAAGTAAGAAAGAAGTAAGAAAGAAAGAAGAAAGAAGTAAGAAAGAAAGAAGGAAGAAGTATGAAAGAAGTAATAAAGAAGAAAGAAAGAAGTAAGAAAGAAGTAAGAAAGAAATAAGAAAGAAGTAGGAAAGAAAGAAGAAAGAAGTAAGAAAGAAGTAAGAAAGAAGAAAGAAAGAAGTAAGAAAGAGGTAAGAAAGAAGTAAGAAAGAAGTAAGAAAGAAGTAAGAAGGAATGAAGAAAGAAGTAAGAAAGAAGTAAGAAAGAAGTAGGAAAGAAGTAAGAAAGAAGTAAGAAAGAAGTAAGAAAGAAGTAAGAAAGAAAGAAGAAAGAAGTAAGAAAGAAGTAAGAAAGAAGTAAGAAAGAAGTAAGAAAGAAGAAAGAAAGAAGAAAGAATTATGAAAGAAGTAAGAAAGAAGAAAAAAAGAAGTAAGAAAGAAGTAAGAAAGAAGTAAGAAAGAAAGAAGACAGAAGAAAGAAAGAAGTAAGAAAGAAGTAAGAAAGAACTAAGAAAGAAGTAAGAAAGAAGTAAGAAAGAATTTAGAAAGAAGTAAGAAAGAAGTAAGAAAGAAGTAGGAAAGAAGTAAGAAAGAAGTAAGAAAGAAGTTAGAAAGAAGTAAGAAAGAAGTAAGAAAGAAGTAAGAAAGAAGTAAGAAAGAAGTAAGAAAGAAAGAAGACAGAAGAAAGAAAGAAGTAAGAAAGAAGTAAGAAAGAAGTAAGAAAGAAGTAAGAAAGAAGTAAGAAAGAAGTCAGAAAGAAGTAGGAAATAAGTAAGAAAGAAGTAGGAAAGAAGTAAGAAAGAAGTAAGAAAGAAAGAAGAAAGAAGTAAGAAAGAAGTAAGAAAGAAGTAAGAAAGAAAGAAGAAAGAAGTAAGAATGAAGAAAGAAAGAAGTAAGAAAGAAGTAAGAAAGAAGAAAAAAGAAGTTAGAATGAAGTAAGAAAGAAGTAAGAAAGAAGTAAGAAAGAAGTAAGAAAAAAGTAAGAAAGAAAGAAGAAAGAAGTAAGAAAGAAAGAAGAAAGAAGTATGAAAGAAGTAAGAAAGAAGAAAGAAAGAAGTAGGAAAGAAGAAAGAAAGAAGTAAGAAAGAAGTAGGAAAGAAAGAAGAAAGAAGTAAGAAAGAAGTAAGAAAGAAGTAAGAAAGAAGTAAGAAAGAATTAAGAAAGAAGTAAGAAAGGAGTATGAAAGAAGTAAGAAAGAAGTAAGAAAGAAAGAAGAAAGAAGTAAGAATGAAGAAAGAAAGAAGTAAGAAAGAAGTAAGAAAGAAGAAAAAAGAAGTTAGAATGAAGTAAGAAAGAAGTAAGAAAGAAGTAAGAAAGAAGTAAGAAAAAAGTAAGAAAGAAAGAAGAAAGAAGTAAGAAAGAAAGAAGAAAGAAGTATGAAAGAAGTAAGAAAGAAGAAAGAAAGAAGTAGGAAAGAAGAAAGAAAGAAGTAAGAAAGAAGTAGGAAAGAAAGAAGAAAGAAGTAAGAAAGAAGTAAGAAAGAAGTAAGAAAGAAGTAAGAAAGAAGTAAGAAAGAAGTAAGAAAGAAGTATGAAAGAAGTAAGAAAGAAGTAAGAAAGAAGTAAGAAAGAAGTAAGAAAGAAGTAAGAAAGAAGTTAGAAAGAAGTAAGAAGGAAGTAAGAAAGAAGTAGGAAAGAAGTAAGAAAGAAGTAAGAAAGAAAGAAGAAAGAAGTAAGAAAGGAAGAAGAAAGAAGTAAGAAAGAAGTAAGAAAGAAGTAAGAAAGGAAGAAGAAATAAAGAAGAATGAAGTAAGAAAGAAGTAGGAAAGAAGAAAGAAAGAAGTAAGAAAGAATTAGGAAAGAAAGATGAAAGAAGTAAGAAAGAAGTAAGAAAGAAGAAAGAAAGAAGTAAGAAAGAAGTAAGAAAGAAGTAAGAAAGAAGTATGAAAGAAGTAAGAAAGAAGTAAGAAAGAAGTAAGAAAGAAGTAAGAAAGAAGTTAGAAAGAAGTAAGAAAGAAGTAAGAAAGAAGTAGGAAAGAAGTAAGAAAGAAGTAAGAAAGAAAGAAGAAAGAAGTAAGAAAGGAAGAAGAAAGAAGTAAGAAAGAAGTAAGAAAGAAGTAAGAAAGGAAGAAGAAATAAAGAAGAATGAAGTAAGAAAGAAGAAAGAAAGAAGAAAGAAAGAACTAAGAAAGAAGTAAGAAAGAAGTAAGAAAGAAGTAAGAAAGAAGTAAGAAAGAAGAAAGAAAGAAGTAAGAAAGAAGTAAGAAAGAAGTAAGAAAGAAAGAAGAAAGAAGTAAGAAAGAAAGAAGAAAGAAGTATGAAAGAAGTAAGAAAGAAGAAAGAAAGAAGTAGGAAAGAAGAAAGAAAGAAGTAAGGAAGAAGTAGGGAAGAAAGAAGAAAGAAGTAAGAAAGAAAGAAGAAAGAAGAAAGAAATAAGTAAGAAAGAGGTAAGAAAGAAGTAAAAAGAAGTAAGAAAGAAGTAAGAAAGAAGTAAGAAAGAAGTAAGAAAAAAGTAAGAAAGAAAGAAGAAAGAAGTAAGAAAGAAAGAAGAAAGAAGTATGAAAGAAGTAAGAAAGAAGAAAGAAAGAAGTAGGAAAGAAGAAAGAAAGAAGTAAGAAAGAAGTAGGAAAGAAAGAAGAAAGAAGTAAGAAAGAAGTAAGAAAGAAGTAAGAAAGAAGTAAGAAAGGAGTAGGAAAGAAGTAAGAAAGAATAAGAAAGAAAGAAGAAAGAAGTAAGAAAGAAGTAAGAAAGAAGAAAAAAGAAGTTAGAATGAAGTAAGAAAGAGGTAAGAAAGAAGTAAGAAAGAAGTAAGAAAGAAGAAAGAAAGAAGAAAGAAAGAAGTAAGAAAGAAGTAAGAAAGAAGTGAGAAAGAAGTAAGAAAGAAAGAAGTAAGAAAGAAGTAAGAAAGAAGTAAGAAAGAATAAGAAAGAAGTAAGAAAGAAGTAAGAAAGAAGTAAGAAAGAAAGAAGAAAGAAGTAAGAAAGAAAGAAGGAAGAAGTATGAAAGAAGTAATAAAGAAGAAAGAAAGAAGTAAGAAAGAAGTAAGAAAGAAATAAGAAAGAAGTAGGAAAGAAAGAAGAAAGAAGTAAGAAAGAAAGAAGAAAGAAGAAAGAAAGAAGTAAGAAAGAGGTAAGAAAGAAGTAAGAAAGAAGTAAGAAAGAAGTAAGAAGGAATGAAGATAGAAGTAAGAAAGAAGTAAGAAAGAAGTAGGAAAGAAGTAAGAAAGAAGTAAGAAAGAAGTAAGAAAGAAGTAAGAAAGAAAGAAGAAAGAAGTAAGAAAGAAGTAATAAAGAAGTAAGAAAGAAGTAAGAAAGAAGAAAGAAAGAAGAAAGAATTATGAAAGAAGTAAGAAAGAAGAAAAAAAGAAGTAAGAAAGAAGTAAGAAAGAAGTAAGAAAGAAAGAAGACAGAAGAAAGAAAGAAGTAAGAAAGAAGTAAGAAAGAACTAAGAAAGAAGTAAGAAAGAAGTAAGAAAGAATTTAGAAAGAAGTAAGAAAGAAGTAAGAAAGAAGTAGGAAAGAAGTAAGAAAGAAGTAAGAAAGAAGTAAGAAAGAAGTTAGAAAGAAGTAAGAAAGAAGTAAGAAAGAAGTAAGAAAGAAGTAAGAAAGAAGTAAGAAAGAAAGAAGACAGAAGAAAGAAAGAAGTAAGAAAGAAGTAAGAAAGAAGTAAGAAAGAAGTAAGAAAGAAGTAAGAAAGAAGTCAGAAAGAAGTAGGAAATAAGTAAGAAAGAAGTAGGAAAGAAGTAAGAAAGAAGTAAGAAAGAAAGAAGAAAGAAGTAAGAAAGAAGTAAGAAAGAAGTAAGAAAGAAAGAAGAAAGAAGTAAGAATGAAGAAAGAAAGAAGTAAGAAAGAAGTAAGAAAGAAGAAAAAAGAAGTTAGAATGAAGTAAGAAAGAAGTAAGAAAGAAGTAAGAAAGAAGTAAGAAAAAAGTAAGAAAGAAAGAAGAAAGAAGTAAGAAAGAAAGAAGAAAAAAGTATGAAAGAAGTAAGAAAGAAGTAAGAAAGAAGTAAGAAAGAAGTATGAAAGAAGTAAGAAAGAAGTAAGAAAGAAAGAAGAAAGAAGTAAGAATGAAGAAAGAAAGAAGTAAGAAAGAAGTAAGAAAGAAGAAAAAAGAAGTTAGAATGAAGTAAGAAAGAAGTAAGAAAGAAGTAAGAAAGAAGTAAGAAAAAAGTAAGAAAGAAAGAAGAAAGAAGTAAGAAAGAAAGAAGAAAGAAGTAAGAAAGAAGAAAGAAAGAAGTAGGAAAGAAGAAAGAAAGAAGTAAGAAAGAAGTAGGAAAGAAAGAAGAAAGAAGTAAGAAAGAAGTAAGAAAGAAGTAAGAAAGAAGTAAGAAAGAAGTAAGAAAGAAGTAAGAAAGAAGTATGAAAGAAGTAAGAAAGAGGTAAGAAAGAAGTAAGAAAGAAGTAAGAAAGAAGTAAGAAAGAAGTTAGAAAGAAGTAAGAAGGAAGTAAGAAAGAAGTAGGAAAGAAGTAAGAAAGAAGTAAGAAAGAAAGAAGAAAGAAGTAAGAAAGGAAGAAGAAAGAAGTAAGAAAGAAGTAAGAAAGAAGTAAGAAAGGAAGAAGAAATAAAGAAGAATGAAGTAAGAAAGAAGTAGGAAAGAAGAAAGAAAGAAGTAAGAAAGAATTAGGAAAGAAAGATGAAAGAAGTAAGAAAGAAGTAAGAAAGAAGTAAGAAAGAAGTAAGAAAGAAGTAAGAAAGAAGTAAGAAAGAAGTATGAAAGAAGTAAGAAAGAAGTAAGAAAGAAGTAAGAAAGAAGTAAGAAAGAAGTTAGAAAGAAGTAAGAAAGAAGTAAGAAAGAAGTAGGAAAGAAGTAAGAAAGAAGTAAGAAAGAAAGAAGAAAGAAGTAAGAAAGGAAGAAGAAAGAAGTAAGAAAGAAGTAAGAAAGAAGTAAGAAAGGAAGAAGAAATAAAGAAGAATGAAGTAAGAAAGAAGAAAGAAAGAAGAAAGAAAGAACTAAGAAAGAAGAAAGAAAGAAGTAAGAAAGAAGTAAGAAAGAAGTAAGAAAGAAGAAAGAAAGAAGTAAGAAAGAAGTAAGAAAGAAGTAAGAAAGAAAGAAGAAAGAAGTAAGAAAGAAAGAAGAAAGAAGTATGAAAGAAGTAAGAAAGAAGAAAGAAAGAAGTAGGAAAGAAGAAAGAAAGAAGTAAGGAAGAAGTAGGGAAGAAAGAAGAAAGAAGTAAGAAAGAAAGAAGAAAGAAGAAAGAAATAAGTAAGAAAGAGGTAAGAAAGAAGTAAAAAGAAGTAAGAAAGAAGTAAGAAAGAAGTAAGAAAGAAGTAAGAAAAAAGTAAGAAAGAAAGAAGAAAGAAGTAAGAAAGAAAGAAGAAAGAAGTATGAAAGAAGTAAGAAAGAAGAAAGAAAGAAGTAGGAAAGAAGAAAGAAAGAAGTAAGAAAGAAGTAGGAAAGAAAGAAGAAAGAAGTAAGAAAGAAGTAAGAAAGAAGTAAGAAAGAAGTAAGAAAGGAGTAGGAAAGAAGTAAGAAAGAATAAGAAAGAAAGAAGAAAGAAGTAAGAAAGAAGTAAGAAAGAAGAAAAAAGAAGTTAGAATGAAGTAAGAAAGAGGTAAGAAAGAAGTAAGAAAGAAGTAAGAAAGAAGAAAGAAAGAAGAAAGAAAGAAGTAAGAAAGAAGTAAGAAAGAAGTAAGAAAGAAGTAAGAAAGAAAGAAGTAAGAAAGAAGTAAGAAAGAAGTAAGAAAGAATAAGAAAGAAGTAAGAAAGAAGTAAGAAAGAAGTAAGAAAGAAAGAAGAAAGAAGTAAGAAAGAAAGAAGGAAGAAGTATGAAAGAAGTAATAAAGAAGAAAGAAAGAAGTAAGAAAGAAGTAAGAAAGAAATAAGAAAGAAGTAGGAAAGAAAGAAGAAAGAAGTAAGAAAGAAAGAAGAAAGAAGAAAGAAAGAAGTAAGAAAGAGGTAAGAAAGAAGTAAGAAAGAAGTAAGAAAGAAGTAAGAAGGAATGAAGAAAGAAGTAAGAAAGAAGTAAGAAAGAAGTAGGAAAGAAGTAAGAAAGAAGTAAGAAAGAAGTAAGAAAGAAGTAAGAAAGAAGAAAGAAAGAAGAAAGAATTATGAAAGAAGTAAGAAAGAAGAAAAAAAGAAGTAAGAAAGAAGTAAGAAAGAAGTAAGAAAGAAAGAAGACAGAAGAAAGAAAGAAGTAAGAAAGAAGTAAGAAAGAACTAAGAAAGAAGTAAGAAAGAAGTAAGAAAGAATTTAGAAAGAAGTAAGAAAGAAGTAAGAAAGAAGTAGGAAAGAAGTAAGAAAGAAGTAAGAAAGAAGTAAGAAAGAAGTTAGAAAGAAGTAAGAAAGAAGTAAGAAAGAAGTAAGAAAGAAGTAAGAAAGAAGTAAGAAAGAAGTAAGAAAGAAGTAAGAAAGAAAGAAGAAAGAAGTAAGAATGAAGAAAGAAAGAAGTAAGAAAGAGGTAAGAAAGAAGTAAGAAAGAAGTAAGAAAGAAGTAAGAAAGAAAGAAGAAAGAAGTATGAAAGAAGTAAGAAAGAAGAAAGACAGAAGAAAGAAAGAAGAAAGAAAGAAGTAAGAAAGAGGTATGAAAGAAGTAAGAAAGAAGAAAAAAAGAAGTAAGAAAGAAGTAAGAAAGAAGTAAGAAAGAAGTAAGAAAGAAGTAAGAAAGAAAGAAGAAAGAAGTAAGAAAGAAGTAAGAAAGAAAGAAGAAAGAAGTAAGAAAGAAGTAAGAAAGAAGAAAAAAGAAGTTAGAATGAAGTAAGAAAGAAGTAAGAAAGAAGAAAGAAAGAAGTAAGAAAGAAGTAAGAAAGAATTAAGAAAGAAGTAAGAAAGAAAGAAGAAAGAAAGAAGTAAGAAAGAAGTAAGAAAGAAGAAAGAAAGAAGTAAGAAAGAAGTATGAAAGAAGTAAGAAAGAAGAAAAAAAGAAGTAAGAAAGAAGTAAGAAAGAAGTAAGAAAGAAGTAAGAAAGAAGTAAGAAAGAAGAAATAAAGAAGTAAGAAAGAAGAAAGAAAGAAGTAAGAAAGAGGTATGAAAGAAGTAAGAAAGAAGAAAAAAAGAAGTAAGAAAGAAGTAAGAAAGAAGTAAGAAAGAAGTAAGAAAGAAGTAAGAAAGAAAGAAGAAAGAAGTAAGAAAGAAGTAAGAAAGAAAGAAGAAAGAAGTAAGAAAGAAGTAAGAAAGAAGAAAAAAGAAGTTAGAATGAAGTAAGAAAGAAGTAAGAAAGAAGAAAGAAAGAAGTAAGAAAGAAGTAAGAAAGAATTAAGAAAGAAGTAAGAAAGAAAGAAGAAAGAAAGAAGTAAGAAAGAAGTAAGAAAGAAGAAAGAAAGAAGTAAGAAAGAAGTATGAAAGAAGTAAGAAAGAAGAAAAAAAGAAGTAAGAAAGAAGTAAGAAAGAAGTAAGAAAGAAGTAAGAAAGAAGTAAGAAAGAAAGAAGAAAGAAGTAAGAAAGAAGAAAGAAAGATAGAAGAAAGAAGTAAGAAAGAAGTAAGAAAGAAGTAAGAAAGAAGTAAGAAAGAAGTAAGAAAGAAGTAAGAAAGAAGTAAGAAAGAAGTAAGAAAGAAGTGAGAAAGAAGTAAGAAGAAATGAAGAAAGAAGTAAGAAAGAAGTTAGAAAGAAGAAAGAAGTAAGAAAGAAGTAAGAAAGAAGAAAGAAAGAAGAAAGAAGTAAGAAAGATGTAAGAAAGAAAGAAGAAAGAAGTAAGAAAGAAGTAAGAAAGAAGAAAAAAGAAGTTAGAATGAAGTAAGAAAGAGGTAAGAAAGAAGTAAGAAAGAAGTAAGAAAGAAGAAAGAAAGAAGTAAGAAAGAAGTAAGAAAGAAATAAGAAAGAAGTAAGAAAGAAGTAAGAAGGAATGAAGAAAGAAGTAAGAAAGAAGTAAGAAAGAAGTAAGAAAGAAGTAAGAAAGAAAGAAGAAAGAAGTAAGAAAGAAGTAAGAAAGAAGTAAGAAAGTTTATGAAAGAAGTAAGAAAGAAGAAAAAAAGAAGTAAGAAAGAAGTAAGAAAGAAGTAAGAAAGAAAGAAGGCAGAAGAAAGAAAGAAGTAAGAAAGAAGTAAGAAAGAACTAAGAAAGAAGTAAGAAAGAAGTAAGAAAGAATTTAGAAAGAAGTAAGAAAGAAGTAAGAAAGAAGTAGGAAAGAAGTAAGAAAGAAGTAAGAAAGAAAGAAGAAATAAGTAAGAAAGAAGTAAGAAAGAAGTGAGAAAGAAAGAAGAAAGAAGTATGAAAGAAGTAAGAAAGAAGAAAGAAAGAAGTAGGAAAGAAGAAAGAAAGAAGTAAGAAAGAATTAGAAAAGAAAGATGAAAGAAGTAAGAAAGAAGTAAGAAAGAAGTAAGAAAGAAGTAAGAAAGAAGTAAGAAAGAAGTAAGAAAGAAGTATGAAAGAAGTAAGAAAGAAGTAAGAAAGAAGTAAGAAAGAAGTTAGAAAGAAGTAAGAAAGAAGTAAGAAAGAAGTAGGAAAGAAGTAAGAAAGAAGTAAGAAAGAAAGAAGAAAGAAGTAAGAAAGGAAGAAGAAAGAAGTAAGAAAGAAGTAAGAAAGAAGTAAGAAAGGAAGAAGAAATAAAGAAGAATGAAGTAAGAAAGAAGAAAGAAAGAAGAAAGAAAGAACTAAGAAAGAAGAAAGAAAGAAGTAAGAAAGAAGTAAGAAAGAAGTAAGAAAGAAGAAAGAAAGAAGTAAGAAAGAAGTAAGAAAGAAGTAAGAAAGAAGTAAGAAAGAAAGAAGAAAGAAGTAAGAAAGAAAGAAGAAAGAAGTATGAAAGAAGTAAGAAAGAAGAAAGAAAGAAGTAGGAAAGAAGAAAGAAAGAAGTAAGGAAGAAGTAGGGAAGAAAGAAGAAAGAAGTAAGAAAGAAAGAAGAAAGAAGAAAGAAATAAGTAAGAAAGAGGTAAGAAAGAAGTAAAAAGAAGTAAGAAAGAAGTAAGAAAGAAGTAAGAAAGAAGTAAGAAAAAAGTAAGAAAGAAAGAAGAAAGAAGTAAGAAAGAAAGAAGAAAGAAGTATGAAAGAAGTAAGAAAGAAGAAAGAAAGAAGTAGGAAAGAAGAAAGAAAGAAGTAAGAAAGAAGTAGGAAAGAAAGAAGAAAGAAGTAAGAAAGAAGTAAGAAAGAAGTAAGAAAGAAGTAAGAAAGGAGTAGGAAAGAAGTAAGAAAGAATAAGAAAGAAAGAAGAAAGAAGTAAGAAAGAAGTAAGAAAGAAGAAAAAAGAAGTTAGAATGAAGTAAGAAAGAGGTAAGAAAGAAGTAAGAAAGAAGTAAGAAAGAAGAAAGAAAGAAGAAAGAAAGAAGTAAGAAAGAAGTAAGAAAGAAGTAAGAAAGAAGTAAGAAAGAAAGAAGTAAGAAAGAAGTAAGAAAGAAGTAAGAAAGAATAAGAAAGAAGTAAGAAAGAAGTAAGAAAGAAGTAAGAAAGAAAGAAGAAAGAAGTAAGAAAGAAAGAAGGAAGAAGTATGAAAGAAGTAATAAAGAAGAAAGAAAGAAGTAAGAAAGAAGTAAGAAAGAAATAAGAAAGAAGTAGGAAAGAAAGAAGAAAGAAGTAAGAAAGAAAGAAGAAAGAAGAAAGAAAGAAGTAAGAAAGAGGTAAGAAAGAAGTAAGAAAGAAGTAAGAAAGAAGTAAGAAGGAATGAAGAAAGAAGTAAGAAAGAAGTAAGAAAGAAGTAGGAAAGAAGTAAGAAAGAAGTAAGAAAGAAGTAAGAAAGAAGTAAGAAAGAAAGAAGAAAGAAGTAAGAAAGAAGTAAGAAAGAAGTAAGAAAGAAGTAAGAAAGAAGAAAGAAAGAAGAAAGAATTATGAAAGAAGTAAGAAAGAAGAAAAAAAGAAGTAAGAAAGAAGTAAGAAAGAAGTAAGAAAGAAAGAAGACAGAAGAAAGAAAGAAGTAAGAAAGAAGTAAGAAAGAACTAAGAAAGAAGTAAGAAAGAAGTAAGAAAGAATTTAGAAAGAAGTAAGAAAGAAGTAAGAAAGAAGTAGGAAAGAAGTAAGAAAGAAGTAAGAAAGAAGTAAGAAAAAAGTTAGAAAGAAGTAAGAAAGAAGTAAGAAAGAAGTAAGAAAGAAGTAAGAAAGAGGTAAGAAAGAAGTAAGAAAGAAGTAAGAAAGAAGTAAGAAGGAATGAAGAAAGAAGTAAGAAAGAAGTAAGAAAGAAGTAAGAAAGAAGTAAGAAAGAAGTAAGAAAGAAGTAAGAAAGAAAGAAGAAAGAAGTAAGAAAGAAGTAAGAAAGAAGTAAGAAAGAAGTAAGAAAGAAGAAAGAAAGAAGTAAGAAAGTTTATGAAAGAAGTAAGAAAGAAGAAAAAAAGAAGTAAGAAAGAAGTAAGAAAGAAGTAAGAAAGAAAGAAGGCAGAAGAAAGAAAGAAGTAAGAAAGAAGTAAGAAAGAAATAAGAAAGAAGTAAGAAAGAAGTAAGAAAGAATTTAGAAAGAAGTAAGAAAGAAGTAAGAAAGAAGTAGGAAAGAAGTAAGAAAGAAGTAAGAAAGAAAGAAGAAAGAAGTAAGAAAGAAGTAAGAAAGAAGTAAGAAAGAAAGAAGAAAGAAGTATGAAAGAAGTAAGAAAGAAGAAAGAAAGAAGTAGGAAAGAAGAAAGAAAGAAGTAAGAAAGAATTAGGAAAGAAAGATGAAAGAAGTAAGAAAGAAGTAAGAAAGAAGTAAGAAAGAAGTAAGAAAGAAGTAAGAAAGAAGTAAGAAAGAAGTAAGAAAGAAGTAAGAAAGAAGTAAGAAAGAAGTAAGAAAGAAGTAAGAAAGAAGTAAGAAAGAAGTTAGAAAGAAGTAAGAAAGAAGTAAGAAAGAAGTAAGAAAGAAGTAAGAAAGAAGTAAGAAAGAAAGAAGAAAGAAGTAAGAATGAAGAAAGAAAGAAGTAAGAAAGAGGTAAGAAAGAAGTAAGAAAGAAGTAAGAAAGAAGTAAGAAGGAATGAAGAAAGAAGTAAGAAAGAAGTAAGAAAGAAGTAAGAAAGAAGTAAGAAAGAAGTAAGAAAGAAGTAAGAAAGAAGTAAGATAGAAAGAAGAAAGAAGTAAGAAAGAAGTAAGAAAGAAGTAAGAAAGAAGTAAGAAAGAAGAAAGAAAGAAGTAAGAAAGTTTATGAAAGAAGTAAGAAAGAAGAAAAAAAGAAGTAAGAAAGAAGTAAGAAAGAAGTAAGAAAGAAAGAAGGCAGAAGAAAGAAAGAAGTAAGAAAGAAGTAAGAAAGAAATAAGAAAGAAGTAAGAAAGAAGTAAGAAAGAATTTAGAAAGAAGTAAGAAAGAAGTAAGAAAGAAGTAGGAAAGAAGTAAGAAAGAAGTAAGAAAGAAAGAAGAAAGAAGTAAGAAAGAAGTAAGAAAGAAGTAAGAAAGAAAGAAGAAAGAAGTATGAAAGAAGTAAGAAAGAAGAAAGAAAGAAGTAGGAAAGAAGAAAGAAAGAAGTAAGAAAGAATTAGGAAAGAAAGATGAAAGAAGTAAGAAAGAAGTAAGAAAGAAGTAAGAAAGAAGTAAGAAAGAAGTAAGAAAGAAGTAAGAAAGAAGTATGAAAGAAGTAAGAAAGAAGTAAGAAAGATGTAAGAAAGAAGTAAGAAAGAAGTTAGAAAGAAGTAAGAAAGAAGTAAGAAAGAAGTAGGAAAGAAGTAAGAAAGAAGTAAGAAAGAAAGAAGAAAGAAGTAAGAAAGGAAGAAGAAAGAAGTAAGAAAGAAGTAAGAAAGAAGAAAGAAAGAAGAAAGAATTATGAAAGAAGTAAGAAAGAAGAAAAAAAGAAGTAAGAAAGAAGTAAGAAAGAAGTAAGAAAGAAAGAAGACAGAAGAAAGAAAGAAGTAAGAAAGAAGTAAGAAAGAACTAAGAAAGAAGTAAGAAAGAAGTAAGAAAGAATTTAGAAAGAAGTAAGAAAGAAGTAAGAAAGAAGTAGGAAAGAAGTAAGAAAGAAGTAAGAAAGAAGTAAGAAAGAAGTTAGAAAGAAGTAAGAAAGAAGTAAGAAAGAAGTAAGAAAGAAGTAAGAAAGAAGTAAGAAAGAAGTAAGAAAGAAGTAAGAAAGAAAGAAGAAAGAAGTAAGAATGAAGAAAGAAAGAAGTAAGAAAGAGGTAAGAAAGAAGTAAGAAAGAAGTAAGAAAGAAGTAAGAAAGAAGTAAGAAAGAAGTAAGAAAGAAGTAAGAAAGAAGTAAGAAAGAAAGAAGAAAGAAGTAAGAAAGAAGTAAGAAAGAAGTAAGAAAGAAGTAAGAAAGAAGAAAGAAAGAAGTAAGAAAGTTTATGAAAGAAGTAAGAAAGAAGAAAAAAAGAAGTAAGAAAGAAGTAAGAAATAAGTAAGAAAGAAAGAAGGCAGAAGAAAGAAAGAAGTAAGAAAGAAGTAAGAAAGAAATAAGAAAGAAGTAAGAAAGAAGTAAGAAAGAAGTAAGAAAGAAGTAAGAAAGAAGTAAGAAAGAAGTACGAAAGAAGTAAGAAAGAAGTAAGAAAGAAGTAAGAAAGAAGTAAGAAAGAAGTTAGAAAGAAGTAAGAAAGAAGTAAGAAAGAAGTATGAAAGAAGTAAGAAAGAAGAAAGAAAGAAGTAGGAAAGAAGAAAGAAAGAAGTAAGAAAGAATTAGGAAAGAAAGATGAAAGAAGTAAGAAAGAAGTAAGAAAGAAGTAAGAAAGAAGTAAGAAAGAAGTAAGAAAGAAGTAAGAAAGAAGTATGAAAGAAGTAAGAAAGAAGTAAGAAAGAAGTAAGAAAGAAGTAAGAAAGAAGTTAGAAAGAAGTAAGAAAGAAGTAAGAAAGAAGTAGGAAAGAAGTAAGAAAGAAGTAAGAAAGAAAGAAGAAAGAAGTAAGAAAGGAAGAAGAAAGAAGTAAGAAAGAAGTAAGAAAGAAGTAAGAAAGGAAGAAGAAATAAAGAAGAATGAAGTAAGAAAGAAGAAAGAAAGGAGAAAGAAAGAACTAAGAAAGAAGAAAGAAAGAAGTAAGAAAGAAGTAAGAAAGAAGTAAGAAAGAAGAAAGAAAGAAGTAAGAAAGAAGTAAGAAAGAAGTAAGAAAGAAAGAAGAAAGAAGTAAGAAAGAAAGAAGAAAGAAGTATGAAAGAAGTAAGAAAGAAGAAAGAAAGAAGTAGGAAAGAAGAAAGAAAGAAGTAAGGAAGAAGTAGGGAAGAAAGAAGAAAGAAGTAAGAAAGAAAGAAGAAAGAAATAAGTAAGAAAGAGGTAAGAAAGAAGTAAAAAGAAGTAAGAAAGAAGTAAGAAAGAAGTAAGAAAGAAGTAAGAAAAAAGTAAGAAAGAAAGAAGAAAGAAGTAAGAAAGAAAGAAGAAAGAAGTATGAAAGAAGTAAGAAAGAAGAAAGAAAGAAGTAGGAAAGAAGAAAGAAAGAAGTAAGAAAGAAGTAGGAAAGAAAGAAGAAAGAAGTAAGAAAGAAGTAAGAAAGAAGTAAGAAAGAAGTAAGAAAGGAGTAGGAAAGAAGTAAGAAAGAATAAGAAAGAAAGAAGAAAGAAGTAAGAAAGAAGTAAGAAAGAAGAAAAAAGAAGTTAGAATGAAGTAAGAAAGAGGTAAGAAAGAAGTAAGAAAGAAGTAAGAAAGAAGAAAGAAAGAAGAAAGAAAGAAGTAAGAAAGAAGTAAGAAAGAAGTAAGAAAGAAGTAAGAAAGAAAGAAGTAAGAAAGAAGTAAGAAAGAAGTAAGAAAGAATAAGAAAGAAGTAAGAAAGAAGTAGGAAAGAAGTAAGAAAGAAAGAAGAAAGAAGTAAGAAAGAAAGAAGGAAGAAGTATGAAAGAAGTAATAAAGAAGAAAGAAAGAAGAAAGAAGTAAGAAAGAAATAAGAAAGAAGTAGGAAAGAAAGAAGAAAGAAGTAAGAAAGAAAGAAGAAAGAAGAAAGAAAGAAGTAAGAAAGAGGTAAGAAAGAAGTAAGAAAGAAGTAAGAAAGAAGTAAGAAGGAATGAAGAAAGAAGTAAGAAAGAAGTAAGAAAGAAGTAGGAAAGAAGTAAGAAAGAAGTAAGAAAGAAGTAAGAAAGAAGTAAGAAAGAAAGAAGAAAGAAGTAAGAAAGAAGTAAGAAAGAAGTAAGAAAGAAGTAAGAAAGAAGAAAGAAAGAAGTAAGAAAGAATTATGAAAGAAGTAAGAAAGAAGAAAAAAAGAAGTAAGAAAGAAGTAAGAAAGAAGTAAGAAAGAAAGAAGACAGAAGAAAGAAAGAAGTAAGAAAGAAGAAAGAAAGAACTAAGAAAGAAAGAAAGAAGTAAGAAAGAAGTAAGAAAGAAGTAAGAAAGAATAAGAAAGAAGTAAGAAAGAAGTAAGAAAGAAGTAAGAAAGAAAGAAGAAAGAAGTAAGAAAGAAAGAAGGAAGAAGTATGAAAGAAGTAATAAAGAAGAAAGAAAGAAGTAAGAAAGAAGTAAGAAAGAAATAAGAAAGAAGTAGGAAAGAAAGAAGAAAGAAGTAAGAAAGAAAGAAGAAAGAAGAAAGAAAGAAGTAAGAAAGAGGTAAGAAAGAAGTAAGAAAGAAGTAAGAAAGAAGTAAGAAGGAATGAAGAAAGAAGTAAGAAAGAAGTAAGAAAGAAGTAGGAAAGAAGTAAGAAAGAAGTAAGAAAGAAGTAAGAAAGAAGTAAGAAAGAAAGAAGAAAGAAGTAAGAAAGAAGTAAGAAAGAAGTAAGAAAGAAGTAAGAAAGAAGAAAGAAAGAAGTAAGAAAGAATTATGAAAGAAGTAAGAAAGAAGAAAAAAGAAGTAAGAAAGAAGTAAGAAAGAAGTAAGAAAGAAAGAAGACAGAAGAAAGAAAGAAGTAAGAAAGAAGTAAGAAAGAACTAAGAAAGAAGTAAGAAAGAAGTAAGAAAGAATTTAGAAAGAAGTAAGAAAGAAGTAAGAAAGAAGTAGGAAAGAAGTAAGAAAGAAGTAAGAAAGAAGTAAGAAAGAAGTTAGAAAGAAGTAAGAAAGAAAGAAGACAGAAGAAAGAAAGAAGTAAGAAAGAAGTAAGAAAGAAGTAAGAAAGAAGTAAGAAAGAAGTTAGAAAGAAGTAGGAAATAAGTAAGAAAGAAGTAGGAAAGAAGTAAGAAAGAAGTAAGAAAGAAAGAAGAAAGAAGTAAGAAAGAAGTAAGAAAGAAGTAAGAAAGAAAGAAGAAAGAAGTAAGAATGAAGAAAGAAAGAAGTAAGAAAGAAGTAAGAAAGAAGAAAAAAGAAGTTAGAATGAAGTAACAAAGAAGTAAGAAAGAAGTAAGAAAGAAGTAAGAAAAAAGTAAGAAAGAAAGAAGAAAGAAGTAAGAAAGAAAGAAGAAAGAAGTATGAAAAAGTAAGAAAGAAGAAAGAAAGAAGTAGGAAAGAAGAAAGAAAGAAGTAAGAAAGAAGTAGGAAAGAAAGAAGAAAGAAGTAAGAAAGAAGTAAGAAAGAAGTAAGAAAGAAGTAAGAAAGAAGTAAGAAAGAAGTAAGAAAGAAGTATGAAAGAAGTAAGAAAGAAGTAAGAAAGAAAGAAGAAAGAAGTAAGAATGAAGAAAGAAAGAAGTAAGAAAGAAGTAAGAAAGAAGAAAAAGAAGTTAGAATGAAGTAAGAAAGAAGTAAGAAGGAAGTAAGAAAGAAGTAAGAAAAAAGTAAGAAAGAAAGAAGAAAGAAGTAAGAAAGAAAGAAGAAAGAAGTATGAAAGAAGTAAGAAAGAAGAAAGAAAGAAGTAGGAAAGAAGAAAGAAAGAAGTAAGAAAGAAGTAGGAAAGAAAGAAGAAAGAAGTAAGAAAGAAGTAAGAAAGAAGTAAGAAAGAAGTAAGAAAGAAGTATGAAAGAAGTAAGAAAGAAGTAAGAAAGAAGTAAGAAAGAAGTAAGAAAGAAGTAAGAAAGAAGTTAGAAAGAAGTAAGAAGGAAGTAAGAAAGAAGAAGGAAAGAAGTAAGAAAGAAGTAAGAAAGAAAGAAGAAAGAAGTAAGAAAGGAAGAAGAAAGAAGTAAGAAAGAAGAAGAAAGAAGTAAGAAAGAAGTAAGAAAGAAGTAAGAAAGGAAGAAGAAATAAAGAAGAATGAAGTAAGAAAGAAGTAAGAAAGAAGAAAGAAAGAACTAAGAAAGAAGAAAGAAAGAAGTAAGAAAGAAGTAAGAAAGAAGTAAGAAAGAAGTTAGAAAGAAGTTAGAAAGAAGTAAGAAAGAACTAAGAAAGAAGAAAGAAAGAAGTAAGAAAGAAGTAAGAAAGAAGTAAGAAAGAAAGAAGAAAGAAGTATGAAAGAAGTAAGAAAGAAGAAAGAAAGAAGTAGGAAAGAAGAAAGAAAGAAGTAAGAAAGAAGTAGGAAAGAAAGAAGAAAGAAGTAAGAAAGAAGTAAGAAAGAAGTAAGAAAGAAGTAAGAAAGAAAGAAGAAAGAAGTAAGAAAGAAGTAAGAAAAAGGTAAGAAAGAAGTAAGAAAGAAGTAAGAAAGAAGTAAGAAGGAATGAAGAAAGAAGTAAGAAAGAAGTAAGAAAGAAGTAAGAAAGAAGAAAAAAGAAGTTAGAATGAAGTAAGAAAGAGGTAAGAAAGAAGTAAGAAAGAAGTAAGAAAGAAGAAAGAAAGAAGAAATAAAGAAGTAAGAAAGAAGTAAGAAAGAAGTAAGAAAGAAGTAAGAAAGAAGTAAGAAAGAAGTAAGAAAGAATAAGAAAGAAGTAAGAAAGAAGTAAGAAAGAAGTAAGAAAGAAAGAAGAAAGAAGTAAGAAAGAAAGAAGGAAGAAGTATGAAAGAAGTAAGAAAGAAGAAAGAAAGAAGTAAGAAAGAAGTAAGAAAGAAATAAGAAAGAAGTAGGAAAGAAAGAATAAAGAAGTAAGAAAGAAAGAAGAAAGAAGAAAGAAAGAAGTAAGAAAAAGGTAAGAAAGAAGTAAGAAAGAAGTAAGAAAGAAGTAAGAAGGAATGAAGAAAGAAGTAAGAAAGAAGTAAGAAAGAAGTAAGAAAGAAGAAAGAAAGAAGTAAGAAAGAAGTAAGAAAGAAAGAAGAAAGAAGTAAGAAAGAAAGAAGGAAGAAGTATGAAAGAAGTAATAAAGAAGAAAGAAAGAAGTAAGAAAGAAGTAAGAAAGAAATAAGAAAGAAGTAGGAAAGAAAGAAGAAAGAAGTAAGAAAGAAAGTAGAAAGAAGAAAGAAAGAAGTAAGAAAGAAGTAAGAAAGAAGTAAGAAAGAAGTAAGAAAGAAGTAAGAAAGAAGTAAGAAGGAATGAAGAAAGAAGTAAGAAAGAAGTAAGAAAGAAGTAGGAAAGAAGTAATAAAGAAGTAAGAAAGAAGTAAGAAAGAAGTAAGAAAGAAAGAAGAAAGAAGTAAGAAAGAAGTAAGAAAGAAGTAAGAAAGAAGTAAGAAAGAAGAAAGAAAGAAGTAAGAAAGAATTATGAAAGAAGTAAGAAAGAAGAAAAAAGAAGTAAGAAAGAAGTAAGAAAGAAGTAAGAAAGAAAGAAGACAGAAGAAAGAAAGAAGTAAGAAAGAAGTAAGAAAGAACTAAGAAAGAAGTAAGAAAGAAGTAAGAAAGAATTTAGAAAGAAGTAAGAAAGAAGTAAGAAAGAAGTAGGAAAGAAGTAAGAAAGAAGTAAGAAAGAAGTAAGAAAGAAGTTAGAAAGAAGTAAGAAAGAAGTAAGAAAGAAGTAAGAAAGAAGTACGAAAGAAGTAAGAAAGAAAGAAGACAGAAGAAAGAAAGAAGTAAGAAAGAAGTAAGAAAGAAGTAAGAAAGAAGTAAGAAAGAAGTTAGAAAGAAGTAGGAAATAAGTAAGAAAGAAGTAGGAAAGAAGTAAGAAAGAAGTAAGAAAGAAAGAAGAAAGAAGTAAGAAAGAAGTAAGAAAGAAGTAAGAAAGAAAGAAGAAAGAAGTAAGAATGAAGAAAGAAAGAAGTAAGAAAGAAGTAAGAAAGAAGAAAAAAGAAGTTAGAATGAAGTAAGAAAGAAGTAAGAAAGAAGTAAGAAAGAAGTAAGAAAAAAGTAAGAAAGAAAGAGGAAAGAAGTAAGAAAGAAAGAAGAAAGAAGTATGAAAGAAGTAAGAAAGAAGAAAGAAAGAAGTAGGAAAGAAGAAAGAAAGAAGTAAGAAAGAAGTAGGAAAGAAAGAAGAAAGAAGTAAGAAAGAAGTAAGAAAGAAGTAAGAAAGAAGTAAGAAAGAAGTAAGAAAGAAGTAAGAAAGAAGTATGAAAGAAGTAAGAAAGAAGTAAGAAAGAAGTAAGAAAGAAGTAAGAAAGAAGTAAGAAAGAAGTTAGAAAGAAGTAAGAAGGAAGTAAGAAAGAAGTAGGAAAGAAGTAAGAAAGAAGTAAGAAAGAAAGAAGAAAGAAGTAAGAAAGGAAGAAGAAAGAAGTAAGAAAGAAGTAAGAAAGAAGTAAGAAAGGAAGAAGAAATAAAGAAGAATGAAGTAAGAAAGAAGTAAGAAAGAAGAAAGAAAGAACTAAGAAAGAAGAAAGAAAGAAGTAAGAAAGAAGTAAGAAAGAAGTAAGAAAGAAGTTAGAAAGAAGTTAGAAAGAAGTAAGAAAGAACTAAGAAAGAAGAAAGAAAGAAGTATGAAAGAAGTAAGAAAGAAGAAAGAAAGAAGTAGGAAAGAAGAAAGAAAGAAGTAAGAAAGAAGTAGGAAAGAAAGAAGAAAGAAGTAAGAAAGAAGTAAGAAAGAAGTAAGAAAGAAGTAAGAAAGAAAGAAGAAAGAAGTAAGAAAGAAGTAAGAAAAAGGTAAGAAAGAAGTAAGAAAGAAGTAAGAAAGAAGTAAGAAGGAATGAAGAAAGAAGTAAGAAAGAAGTAAGAAAGAAGTAAGAAAGAAGAAAAAAGAAGTTAGAATGAAGTAAGAAAGAGGTAAGAAAGAAGTAAGAAAGAAGTAAGAAAGAAGAAAGAAAGAAGAAATAAAGAAGTAAGAAAGAAGTAAGAAAGAAGTAAGAAAGAAGTAAGAAAGAAGTAAGAAAGAAGTAAGAAAGAATAAGAAAGAAGTAAGAAAGAAGTAAGAAAGAAGTAAGAAAGAAAGAAGAAAGAAGTAAGAAAGAAAGAAGGAAGAAGTATGAAAGAAGTAAGAAAGAAGAAAGAAAGAAGTAAGAAAGAAGTAAGAAAGAAATAAGAAAGAAGTAGGAAAGAAAGAATAAAGAAGTAAGAAAGAAAGAAGAAAGAAGAAAGAAAGAAGTAAGAAAAAGGTAAGAAAGAAGTAAGAAAGAAGTAAGAAAGAAGTAAGAAGGAATGAAGAAAGAAGTAAGAAAGAAGTAAGAAAGAAGTAAGAAAGAAGAAAGAAAGAAGTAAGAAAGAAGTAAGAAAGAAAGAAGAAAGAAGTAAGAAAGAAAGAAGGAAGAAGTATGAAAGAAGTAATAAAGAAGAAAGAAAGAAGTAAGAAAGAAGTAAGAAAGAAATAAGAAAGAAGTAGGAAAGAAAGAAGAAAGAAGTAAGAAAGAAAGTAGAAAGAAGAAAGAAAGAAGTAAGAAAGAAGTAAGAAAGAAGTAAGAAAGAAGTAAGAAAGAAGTAAGAAAGAAGTAAGAAGGAATGAAGAAAGAAGTAAGAAAGAAGTAAGAAAGAAGTAGGAAAGAAGTAATAAAGAAGTAAGAAAGAAGTAAGAAAGAAGTAAGAAAGAAAGAAGAAAGAAGTAAGAAAGAAGTAAGAAAGAAGTAAGAAAGAAGTAAGAAAGAAGAAAGAAAGAAGTAAGAAAGAATTATGAAAGAAGTAAGAAAGAAGAAAAAAAGAAGTAAGAAAGAAGTAAGAAAGAAGTAAGAAAGAAAGAAGACAGAAGAAAGAAAGAAGTAAGAAAGAAGTAAGAAAGAACTAAGAAAGAAGTAAGAAAGAAGTAAGAAAGAATTTAGAAAGAAGTAAGAAAGAAGTAAGAAAGAAGTAGGAAAGAAGTAAGAAAGAAGTAAGAAAGAAGTAAGAAAGAAGTTAGAAAGAAGTAAGAAAGAAGTAAGAAAGAAGTAAGAAAGAAGTACGAAAGAAGTAAGAAAGAAAGAAGACAGAAGAAAGAAAGAAGTAAGAAAGAAGTAAGAAAGAAGTAAGAAAGAAGTAAGAAAGAAGTTAGAAAGAAGTAGGAAATAAGTAAGAAAGAAGTAGGAAAGAAGTAAGAAAGAAGTAAGAAAGAAAGAAGAAAGAAGTAAGAAAGAAGTAAGAAAGAAGTAAGAAAGAAAGAAGAAAGAAGTAAGAATGAAGAAAGAAAGAAGTAAGAAAGAAGTAAGAAAGAAGAAAAAAGAAGTTAGAATGAAGTAAGAAAGAAGTAAGAAAGAAGTAAGAAAGAAGTAAGAAAAAAGTAAGAAAGAAAGAGGAAAGAAGTAAGAAAGAAAGAAGAAAGAAGTATGAAAGAAGTAAGAAAGAAGAAAGAAAGAAGTAGGAAAGAAGAAAGAAAGAAGTAAGAAAGAAGTAGGAAAGAAAGAAGAAAGAAGTAAGAAAGAAGTAAGAAAGAAGTAAGAAAGAAGTAAGAAAGAAGTAAGAAAGAAGTAAGAAAGAAGTATGAAAGAAGTAAGAAAGAAGTAAGAAAGAAGTAAGAAAGAAGTAAGAAAGAAGTAAGAAAGAAGTTAGAAAGAAGTAAGAAGGAAGTAAGAAAGAAGTAGGAAAGAAGTAAGAAAGAAGTAAGAAAGAAAGAAGAAAGAAGTAAGAAAGGAAGAAGAAAGAAGTAAGAAAGAAGTAAGAAAGAAGTAAGAAAGGAAGAAGAAATAAAGAAGAATGAAGTAAGAAAGAAGTAAGAAAGAAGAAAGAAAGAACTAAGAAAGAAGAAAGAAAGAAGTAAGAAAGAAGTAAGAAAGAAGTAAGAAAGAAGTTAGAAAGAAGTTAGAAAGAAGTAAGAAAGAACTAAGAAAGAAGAAAGAAAGAAGTAAGAAAGAAGTAAGAAAGAAGTAAGAAAGAAAGAAGAAAGAAGTATGAAAGAAGTAAGAAAGAAGAAAGAAAGAAGTAGGAAAGAAGAAAGAAAGAAGTAAGAAAGAAGTAGGAAAGAAAGAAGAAAGAAGTAAGAAAGAAGTAAGAAAGAAGTAAGAAAGAAAGAAGAAAGAAGTAAGAAAGAAGTAAGAAAAAGGTAAGAAAGAAGTAAGAAAGAAGTAAGAAAGAAGTAAGAAGGAATGAAGAAAGAAGTAAGAAAGAAGTAAGAAAGAAGTAAGAAAGAAGAAAAAAGAAGTTAGAATGAAGTAAGAAAGAGGTAAGAAAGAAGTAAGAAAGAAGTAAGAAAGAAGAAAGAAAGAAGAAATAAAGAAGTAAGAAAGAAGTAAGAAAGAAGTAAGAAAGAAGTAAGAAAGAAGTAAGAAAGAAGTAAGAAAGAATAAGAAAGAAGTAAGAAAGAAGTAAGAAAGAAGTAAGAAAGAAAGAAGAAAGAAGTAAGAAAGAAAGAAGGAAGAAGTATGAAAGAAGTAAGAAAGAAGAAAGAAAGAAGTAAGAAAAAGTAAGAAAGAAATAAGAAAGAAGTAGGAAAGAAAGAATAAAGAAGTAAGAAAGAAAGAAGAAAGAAGAAAGAAAGAAGTAAGAAAAAGGTAAGAAAGAAGTAAGAAAGAAGTAAGAAAGAAGTAAGAAGGAATGAAGAAAGAAGTAAGAAAGAAGTAAGAAAGAAGTAAGAAAGAAGTAAGAAAGAAGTAAGAAAGAAGTAAGAAAGAAAGAAGAAAGAAGTAAGAAAGAAAGAAGGAAGAAGTATGAAAGAAGTAATAAAGAAGAAAGAAAGAAGTAAGAAAGAAGTAAGAAAGAAATAAGAAAGAAGTAGGAAAGAAAGAAGAAAGAAGTAAGAAAGAAAGAAGAAAGAAGAAAGAAAGAAGTAAGAAAGAAGTAAGAAAGAAGTAAGAAAGAAGTAAGAAAGAAGTAAGAAAGAAGTAAGAAGGAATGAAGAAAGAAGTAAGAAAGAAGTAAGAAAGAAGTAGGAAAGAAGTAATAAAGAAGTAAGAAAGAAGTAAGAAAGAAGTAAGAAAGAAAGAAGAAAGAAGTAAGAAAGAAGTAAGAAAGAAGTAAGAAAGAAGTAAGAAAGAAGAAAGAAAGAAGTAAGAAAGAATTATGAAAGAAGTAAGAAAGAAGAAAAAAAGAAGTAAGAAAGAAGTAAGAAAGAAATAAGAAAGAAAGAAGACAGAAGAAAGAAAGAAGTAAGAAAGAAGTAAGAAAGAACTAAGAAAGAAGTAAGAAAGAAGTAAGAAAGAATTTAGAAAGAAGTAAGAAAGAAGTAAGAAAGAAGTAGGAAAGAAGTAAGAAAGAAGTAAGAAAGAAGTAAGAAAGAAGTTAGAAAGAAGTAAGAAAGAAGTAAGAAAGAAGTAAGAAAGAAGTACGAAAGAAGTAAGAAAGAAAGAAGACAGAAGAAAGAAAGAAGTAAGAAAGAAGTAAGAAAGAAGTAAGAAAGAAGTAAGAAAGAAGTTAGAAAGAAGTAGGAAATAAGTAAGAAAGAAGTAGGAAAGAAGTAAGAAAGAAGTAAGAAAGAAAGAAGAAAGAAGTAAGAAAGAAGTAAGAAAGAAGTAAGAAAGAAAGAAGAAAGAAGTAAGAATGAAGAAAGAAAGAAGTAAGAAAGAAGTAAGAAAGAAGAAAAAAGAAGTTAGAATGAAGTAAGAAAGAAGTAAGAAAGAAGTAAGAAAGAAGTAAGAAAAAAGTAAGAAAGAAAGAGGAAAGAAGTAAGAAAGAAAGAAGAAAGAAGTATGAAAGAAGTAAGAAAGAAGAAAGAAAGAAGTAGGAAAGAAGAAAGAAAGAAGTAAGAAAGAAGTAGGAAAGAAAGAAGAAAGAAGTAAGAAAGAAGTAAGAAAGAAGAAAGAAGTAAGAAAGAAGTAAGAAAGAAGTATGAAAGAAGTAAGAAAGAAGTAAGAAAGAAAGAAGAAAGAAGTAAGAATGAAGAAAGAAAGAAGTAAGAAAGAAGTAAGAAAGAAGAAAAAAGAAGTTAGAATGAAGTAAGAAAGAAGTAAGAAAGAAGTAAGAAAGAAGTAAGAAAAAAGTAAGAAAGAAAGAAGAAAGAAGTAAGAAAGAAAGAAGAAAGAAGTATGAAAGAAGTAAGAAAGAAGAAAGAAAGAAGTAGGAAAGAAGAAAGAAAGAAGTAAGAAAGAAGTAGGAAAGAAAGAAGAAAGAAGTAAGAAAGAAGTAAGAAAGAAGTAAGAAAGAAGTAAGAAAGAAGTAAGAAAGAAGTATGAAAGAAGTAAGAAAGAAGTAAGAAAGAAGTAAGAAAGAAGTAAGAAAGAAGTAAGAAAGAAGTTAGAAAGAAGTAAGAAGGAAGTAAGAAAGAAGTAGGAAAGAAGTAAGAAAGAAGTAAGAAAGAAAGAAGAAAGAAGTAAGAAAGGAAGAAGAAAGAAGTAAGAAAGAAGTAAGAAAGAAGTAAGAAAGGAAGAAGAAATAAAGAAGAATGAAGTAAGAAAGAAGTAAGAAAGAAGAAAGAAAGAACTAAGAAAGAAGAAAGAAAGAAGTAAGAAAGAAGTAAGAAAGAAGTAAGAAAGAAGTTAGAAAGAAGTTAGAAAGAAGTAAGAAAGAACTAAGAAAGAAGAAAGAAAGAAGTAAGAAAGAAGTAAGAAAGAAAGAAGAAAGAAGTATGAAAGAAGTAAGAAAGAAGAAAGAAAGAAGTAGGAAAGAAGAAAGAAAGAAGTAAGAAAGAAGTAGGAAAGAAAGAAGAAAGAAGTAAGAAAGAAGTAAGAAAGAAGTAAGAAAGAAGTAGGAAAGAAGTAAGAAAGAAGTAAGAAAGAAGTAAGAAAGAAAGAAGAAAGAAGTAAGAAAGAAGTAAGAAAGAAGAAAAAAGAAGTTAGAATGAAGTAAGAAAGAGGTAAGAAAGAAGTAAGAAAGAAGTAAGAAAGAAGAAAGAAAGAAGAAATAAAGAAGTAAGAAAGAAGTAAGAAAGAAGTAAGAAAGAAGTAAGAAAGAAGTAAGAAAGAAGTAAGAAAGAATAAGAAAGAAGTAAGAAAGAAGTAAGAAAGAAGTAAGAAAGAAAGAAGAAAGAAGTAAGAAAGAAAGAAGGAAGAAGTATGAAAGAAGTAAGAAAGAAGAAAGAAAGAAGTAAGAAAGAAGTAAGAAAGAAATAAGAAAGAAGTAGGAAAGAAAGAATAAAGAAGTAAGAAAGAAAGAAGAAAGAAGAAAGAAAGAAGTAAGAAAAAGGTAAGAAAGAAGTAAGAAAGAAGTAAGAAAGAAGTAAGAAAGAAGTAAGAAGGAATGAAGAAAGAAGTAAGAAAGAAGTAAGAAAGAAGTAAGAAAGAAGTAAGAAAGAAGTAAGAAAGAAGTAAGAAAGAAGTAAGAAAGAAGAAAGAAAGAAGTAAGAAAGAAGAAAGAAAGAAGTAAGAAAGAATTATGAAAGAAGTAAGAAAGAAGAAAAAAAGAAGTAAGAAAGAAGTAAAAAAGAAGAAAGAAAGAAGACAGAAGAAAGAAAGAAGTAAGAAAGAAGTAAGAAAGAACTAAGAAAGAAGTAAGAAAGAAGTAAGAAAGAAGTTAGAAAGAAGTAAGAAAGAAGTAAGAAAGAAGTAGGAAAGAAGTAAGAAAGAAGTAAGAAAGAAGTAGGAAAGAAGTAAGAAAGAAGTAAGAAAGAAAGAAGAAAGAAGTAAGAAAGAAGTAAGAAAGAAGTAAGAAAGAAAGAAGAAAGAAGTAAGAATGAAGAAAGAAGTAAGAAAGAAGTAAGAAAGAAGTAAGAAAAAAGTAAGAAAGAAAGAAGAAAGAAGTAAGAAAGAAAGAAGAAAGAAGTATGAAAGAAGTAAGAAAGAAGAAAGAAAGAAGTAGGAAAGAAGAAAGAAAGAAGTAAGAAAGAAGTAGGAAAGAAAGAAGAAAGAAGTAAGAAAGAAGTAAGAAAGAAGTAAGAAAGAAGTAAGAAAGAAGTAAGAAAGAAGTATGAAAGAAGTAAGAAAGAAGTAAGAAAGAAGTAAGAAAGAAGTAAGAAAGAAGTAAGAAAGAAGTTAGAAAGAAGTAAGAAAGAAGTAAGAAAGAAGTAGGAAAGAAGTAAGAAAGAAGTAAGAAAGAAAGAAGAAAGAAGTAAGAAAGGAAGAAGAAAGAAGTAAGAAAGAAGTAAGAAAGAAGTAAGAAAGAAGTAAGAAAGAAGTAAGAAAAAAGTAAGAAAGAAAGAAGAAAGAAGTAAGAAAGAAAGAAGAAAGAAGTATGAAAGAAGTAAGAAAGAAGAAAGAAAGAAGTAGGAAAGAAGAAAGAAAGAAGTAAGAAAGAAGTAGGAAAGAAAGAAGAAAGAAGTAAGAAAGAAGTAAGAAAGAAGTAAGAAAGAAGTAAGAAAGAAGTAAGAAAGAAGTAAGAAAGAAGTATGAAAGAAGTAAGAAAGAAGTAAGAAAGAAGTAAGAAAGAAGTAAGAAAGAAGTAAGAAAGAAGTTAGAAAGAAGTAAGAAAGAAGTAAGAAAGAAGTAGGAAAGAAGTAAGAAAGAAGTAAGAAAGAAAGAAGAAAGAAGTAAGAAAGGAAGAAGAAAGAAGTAAGAAAGAAGTAAGAAAGAAGTAAGAAAGAAAGAAGAAAGAACTAAGAATGAAGTAAGAAAGAAGTAAGAAAGAAAGAAGAAAGAAGTAAGAAAGAAGTAAGAAAGAAGTAAGAAAGAAAGAAGAAAGAAGTATGAAAGAAGTAAGAAAGAAGAAAGAAAGAAGTAGGAAAGAAGAAAGAAAGAAGTAGGAAAGAAGTAGGAAAGAAAGAAGAAAGAAGTAAGAAAGAAGTAAGAAAGAAGTAAGAAAGAAGTAAGAAAGGAGTAGGAAAGAAGTAAGAAAGAAGTAAGAAAGAAAGAAGAAAGAAGTAAGAAAGAAGTAAGAAAGACGAAAAAAGAGTTAGAATGAAGTAAGAAAGAGGTAAGAAAGAAGTAAGAAAGAAGTAAGAAAGAAGAAAGAAAGAAGAAAGAAAGAAGTAAGAAAGAAGTAAGAAAGAAGTAAGAAAGAAGTAAGAAAGAAAGAAGTAAGAAAGAAGTAAGAAAGGAAGAAGAAATAAAGAAGAATGAAGTAAGAAAGAAGTAAGAAAGAAGAAAGAAAGAACTAAGAAAGAAGAAAGAAAGAAGTAAGAAAGAAGTAAGAAAGTAAGAAAGAAAAAAGAAAGAAGTAAGAAAGAAGTAAGAAAGAAGTAAGAAAGAAAGAAGAAAGAAGTAAGAAAGAAAGAAGAAAGAAGTATGAAAGAAGTAAGAAAGAATAAAGAAAGAAGTAGGAAAGAAGAAAGAAAGAAGTAAGAAAGAAGTAGGGAAGAAAGAAGAAAGAAGTAAGAAAGAAAGAAGAAAGAAGAAAGAAAGAAGTAAGAAAGAGGTAAGAAAGAAGTAAAAAGAAGTAAGAAAGAAGTAAGAAAGAAGTAAGAAAGAAGTAAGAAAGAAGTAAGAAAAAAGTAAGAAAGAAAAGAAGAAAGAAGTAAGAAAGAAAGAAGAAAGAATTATGAAAGAAGTAAGAAAGAAGAAGAAAGAAGTAGGAAAGAAGAAAGAAAGAAGTAAGAAAGAAGTAGGAAAGAAAGAAGAAAGAAGTAAGAAAGAAGTAAGAAAGAAGTAAGAAAGAAGTAAGAAAGAAGTAAGAAGAAGTAAGAAAGAAGTAAGAAAGGAGTAGGAAAAAAGTAAGAAAGAAGTAAGAAAGAAAGAAGAAAGAAGTAAGAAAGAAGTAAGAAAGAAGAAAAAAGAAGTTAGAATGAAGTAAGAAAAGAGGTAAGAAAGAAGTAAGAAAGAAGTAAGAAAGAAGAAAGAAAGAAGAAAGAAAGAAGTAAGAAAGAAGTAAGAAAGAAGTAAGAAAGAAGTAAGAAAGAAAGAAGTAAGAAAGAAGTAAGAAAGAATAAGAAAGAAGCAAGAAAGAAGTAAGAAAGAAGTAAGAAAGAAGAAATAAAGAAGTAAGAAAGAAGAAAGAAAGAAGTAAGAAAGAAGTAAGAAAGAAGTAAGAAAGAAGTAAGAAAGAAGTAAGAAAGAAAGAAGACAGAAGAAAGAAAGAAGTAGAAGAAGTAAGAAAGAACTAAGAAAGAAGTAAGAAAGAAGTAAGAAAGAAGTTAGAAAGAAGTAAGAAATAAGTAAGAAAGAAGTAAGAAAGAAGAAAGAAAGAAGTAGGAAAGAAGAAAGAAAGAAGTAAGAAAGAAGTAGGAAAGAAAGAAGAAAGAAGTAAGAAAGAAGTAAGAAAGAAGTAAGAAAGAAGTAAGAAAGAAAGAAGAAAGAAGTAAGAAAGAAGTAAGAAAAAGGTAAGAAAGAAGTAAGAAGAAGTAAGAAAGAAGTAAGAAGGAATGAAGAAAGAAGTAAGAAAGAAGTAAGAAAGAAGTAAGAAAGAGAAAGAAAGAAGAAATAAAGAAGTAAGAAAGAAGTAAGAAAGAAGTAAGAAAGAAGTAAGAAAGAAGTAAGAAAGAAGTAAGAAAGAATAAGAAAGAAGTAAGAAAGAAGTAAGAAAGAAGTAAGAAGAAAGAAGAAAGAAGTAAGAAAGAAAGAAGGAAGAAGTATGAAAGAAGTAAGAAAGAAGAAAGAAAGAAGTAAGAAAGAATTAAGAAGAAATAAGAAAGAAGTAGAAAGAAAGAATAAAGAAGTAAGAAAGAAAGAAGAAAGAAGAAAGAAAGAAGTAAGAAAAAGGTAAGAAAGAAGTAAGAAAGAAGTAAGAAAGAAGTAAGAAGGAATGAAGAAAGAAGTAAGAAAGAAGTAAGAAAGAAGTAAGAAAGAAGAAAGAAAGAAGTAAGAAAGAAGTAAGAAAGAAAGAAGAAAGAAGTAAGAAAGAAAGAAGGAAGAAGTATGAAAGAAGTAATAAAGAAGAAAGAAAGAAGTAAGAAAGAAGTAGAAAGAAATAAGAAAGAAGTAGGAAAGAAAGAAGAAAGAAGTAAGAAAGAAAGAAGAAAGAAGAAAGAAAGAAGTAAGAAGAAGTAAGAAAGAAGTAAGAAAGAAGTAAGAAAGAAGTAAGAAAGAAGTAAGAAGGAATGAAGAAAGAAGTAAGAAAGAAGTAAGAAAGAAGTAGGAAAGAAGTAATAAAGAAGTAAGAAAGAAGTAAGAAAGAAGTAAGAAAGAAAGAAGAAAGAAGTAAGAAAGAAGTAAGAAAGAAGTAAGAAAGAAGTAAGAAAGAAGAAAGAAAGAAGTAAGAAAGAATTATGAAGCAGTACGAAAGAAGAAAAAAGAAGTAAGAAAGAAGTAAGAAAGAAGTAAGAAAGAAAGAAGACAGAAGAAAGAAAGAAGTAAGAAAGAAGTAAGAAAGAACTAAGAAAGAAGTAAGAAAGAAGTAAGAAAGAATTTAGAAAGAAGTAAGAAAGAAGTAAGAAAGAAGTAGGAAAGAAGTAAGAAAGAAGTAAGAAAGAAGTAAGAAAGAAGTTAGAAAGAAGTAAGAAAGAAGTAAGAAAGAAGTAAGAAAGAAGTACGAAAGAAGTAGAAAGAAAGAAGACAGAAGAAAGAAAGAAGTAAGAAAGAAGTAAGAAAGAAGTAAGAAAGAAGTAAGAAAGAAGTTAGAAAGAAGTAGGAAATAAGTAAGAAAGAAGTAGGAAAGAAGTAAGAAAGAAGTAAGAAAAAAAGAAAGAAGAAGAAGAAGTAAGAAAGAAGTAAGAAAGAAGTAAGAAAGAAAAGAAGTAAGAATGAAGAAAGAAAGAAGTAAGAAAGAAGTAAGAAAGAAGAAAAAAGAAGTTAGAATGAAGTAAGAAAGAAGTAAGAAAGAAGTAAGAAAGAAGTAAGAAAAAAGTAAGAAAGAAAGAGGAAAGAAGTAAGAAAGAAAGAAGAAAGAAGTATGAAAGAAGTAGAAAGAAGAAAGAAAGAAGTAGGAAAGAAGAAAGAAAGAAGTAAGAAAGAAGTAGGAAAGAAAGAAGAAAGATTAGAAAGAAGTAAGAAAGAAGTAAGAAAGAAGTAAGAAAGAAGTAAGAAAGAAGAAGAAAGAAGTAGAAAGAAGTAAGAAAGAAGTAAGAAAGAAGTAAGAAAGAAGTAAGAAAGAAGTAAGAAGTAGTGAAAGAAGTAAGAAGAAGTAAGAAAGAAGTAGGAAAGAAGTAAGAAAGAAGTAAGAAAGAAAGAAGAAAGAAGTAAGAAAGGAAGAAGAAAGAAGAAGAAGAAGTAAAGAAAGAAGTAAGAAAGGAAGAAGAAATAAAGAAGAATGAAGTAAGAAAGAAGTAAGAAAGAAGAAAGAAAGAACTAAGAAAGAAGAAAGAAAGAAGTAGAAGAAGTAAGAAAGAAGTAAGAAAGAAGTTAGAAAGAAGTTAGAAAGAAGTAAGAAAGAACTAAGAAAGAAGAAAGAAAGAAGTAAGAAAGAAGTAAGAAAGAAGTAAGAAAGAAAGAAGAAAGAAGTATGAAAGAAGTAAGAAAGAAGAAAGAAAGAAGTAGGAAAGAAGAAAGAAAGAAGTAAGAAAGAAGTAGGAAAGAAAGAAGAAAGAAGTAAGAAAGAAGTAAGAAGAAGTAAGAAAGAAAGAAGAAAGAAGTAAGAAAGAAGTAAGAAAAAGGTAAGAAAGAAGTAAGAAAGAAGTAAGAAAGAAGTAAGAAGGAATGAAGAAAGAAGTAAGAAAGAAGTAAGAAAGAAGTAAGAAAGAAGAAAAAAGAAGTTAGAATGAAGTAAGAAAGAGGTAAGAAAGAAGTAAGAAAGAAGTAAGAAAGAAGAAAGAAAGAAGAAATAAAGAAGTAAGAAAGAAGTAAGAAAGAAGTAAGAAAGAAGTAAGAAAGAAGTAAGAAAGAAGTAAGAAAGAATAAGAAAGAAGTAAGAAAGAAGTAAGAAAGAAGTAAGAAAGAAAGAAGAAAGAAGTAAGAAAGAAAGAAGGAAGAAGTATGAAAGAAGTAAGAAAGAAGAAAGAAAGAAGTAAGAAAAAGTAAGAAAGAAATAAGAAAGAAGTAGGAAAGAAAGAATAAAGAAGTAAGAAAGAAAGAAGAAAGAAGAAAGAAAGAAGTAAGAAAAAGGTAAGAAAGAAGTAAGAAAGAAGTAAGAAAGAAGTAAGAAGGAATGAAGAAAGAAGTAAGAAAGAAGTAAGAAAGAAGTAAGAAAGAAGTAAGAAAGAAGTAAGAAAGAAGTAAGAAAGAAAGAAGAAAGAAGTAAGAAAGAAAGAAGGAAGAAGTATGAAAGAAGTAATAAAGAAGAAAGAAGAAGTAAGAAGAAGTAAGAAAGAAATAAGAAAGAAGTAGGAAAGAAAGAAGAAAGAAGTAAGAAAGAAAGAAGAAAGAAGAAAGAAAGAAGTAAGAAAGAAGTAAGAAAGAAGTAAGAAAGAAGTAAGAAAGAAGTAAGAAAGAAGTAAGAAGGAATGAAGAAAGAAGTAAGAAAGAAGTAAGAAAGAAGTAGGAAAGAAGTAATAAAGAAGTAAGAAAGAAGTAAGAAAGAAGTAAGAAAGAAAGAAGAAAGAAGTAAGAAAGAAGTAAGAAAGAAGTAAGAAAGAAGTAAGAAAGAAGAAAGAAAGAAGTAAGAAAGAATTATGAAAGAAGTAAAAAAGAAGAAAAAAAGAAGTAAGAAAGAAGTAAGAAAGAAATAAGAAAGAAAGAAGACAGAAGAAAGAAAGAAGTAAGAAAGAAGTAAGAAAGAACTAAGAAAGAAGTAAGAAAGAAGTAAGAAAGAATTTAGAAAGAAGTAAGAAAGAAGTAAGAAAGAAGTAGGAAAGAAGTAAGAAAGAAGTAAGAAAGAAGTAAGAAAGAAGTTAGAAAGAAGTAAGAAAGAAGTAAGAAAGAAGTAAGAAAGAAGTACGAAAGAAGTAAGAAAGAAAGAAGACAGAAGAAAGAAAGAAGTAAGAAAGAAGTAAGAAAGAAGTAAGAAAGAAGTAAGAAAGAAGTTAGAAAGAAGTAGGAAATAAGTAAGAAAGAAGTAGGAAAGAAGTAAGAAAGAAGTAAGAAAGAAAGAAGAAAGAAGTAAGAAAGAAGTAAGAAAGAAGTAAGAAAGAAAGAAGAAAGAAGTAAGAATGAAGAAAGAAAGAAGTAAGAAAGAAGTAAGAAAGAAGAAAAAAGAAGTTAGAATGAAGTAAGAAAGAAGTAAGAAAGAAGTAAGAAAGAAGTAAGAAAAAAGTAAGAAAGAAAGAGGAAAGAAGTAAGAAAGAAAGAAGAAAGAAGTATGAAAGAAGTAAGAAAGAAGAAAGAAAGAAGTAGGAAGAAGAAAGAAAGAAGTAAGAAAGAAGTAGGAAAGAAGAGAAAGAAGTAAGAAAGAAGTAAGAAAGAAGAAAGAAGTAAGAAAGAAGTAAGAAAGAAGTATGAAAGAAGTAAGAAAGAAGTAAGAAAGAAAGAAGAAAGAAGTAAGAATGAAGAAAGAAAGAAGTAAGAAAGAAGTAAGAAAGAAGAAAAAAGAAGTTAGAATGAAGTAAGAAAGAAGTAAGAAAGAAGTAAGAAAGAAGTAAGAAAAAAGTAAGAAAGAAAGAAGAAAGAAGTAAGAAAGAAAGAAGAAAGAAGTATGAAAGAAGTAAGAAAGAAGAAAGAAAGAAGTAGGAAAGAAGAAAGAAAGAAGTAAGAAAGAAGTAGGAAAGAAAGAAGAAAGAAGTAAGAAAGAAGTA